>NC_069501.1:186339225-186414225 GCF_027579735.1 Bombina bombina | reverse complement strand
TGACAGCTCTCAACTGACCTGTCACTTTCTATCACGCCTCTAATTTTGAGCACGGGTGGCATAAACGTGGTGTGGATCATGTGGGCACAGCCACCCAACCCCAACCCTGCAGTGAAAAACAAACTGCCCTCCCTGCCGGCAGGGACTTTAACATATTTTAAGTAGTGATGTGTGTGGTGTGTGCTAAAAAATGAGACTGACGCTGTCCACAATCGGATAAACTCAAAAATGGGACAAAATGTACATTATTAAAAAAACGACGGAAAGGGGAAAAACATAAAATAACGGTACTGTCCTTTCAAAACGGGACGTATGGTCAGCCTACCAATGTTGCTAAAGGTGTTATCTATTGCAAAAATGGCCTGCACTTAATCAGGGGGCTTGACACATATGTTCAAAATATAGCAGCCAACTCAAAAATGTAGGAGCCAAATTTTTTTGGGCAGCAACGAGTTTATATATGTATTAAATATATATCATTCCTATCAATTCATCTCTTAGTTACACAGAACATAGGGTAATTAGGGGTCTGGACACTGTCTCACCCTCTAAGCCTTTCAGATTAGACTAAGATCTCTCCACTTAGTCAAAAATGTTTATCTAAAAATGAGAATGTATGAAAGGCGCTGGGAAGCTGAGGGATATGATATAATCAGTCTATGACTACTTCAAATATTAAGTCTTTGACCAATAAAAAATATTAAAGATGAATTGTTGTTTACCAAAGTATATATATGGGTGTATATAAGCCCATATGTAGAATAAAAGCTATTTGTATAATGAATCAAATAATTATATTCAGATAATTAATCCAACAACTCAGTTTAAATAATAAATGGGATTTAATCAATATAAAAATACATATAAATAAAAATTCAATAAAATAAAGTAGTGGCCACAACTAGTACTAGTACTTATACGATACTAAGAATTACACAGCGATCTTAGTATCGTATAAGTTGGAACATCCAATAACATAACGTTAAATTACAGTAACGATCATCATTTGTTTTCTCTCACAAGGAAAAGGGAAAAAAGACCAGCGTTTATTTATATATTTTACACTTTGCATGTGAAAGGTGTTACAACTGAATTTGGATACAAATTGCACTACTACACTTCAGTCACAACCTAAAACTGGAGAACAGCCAGTCTTTTTCATATCATCCTTAAATTTGTATCAATGTCTATAGGAGACTTGTGATGTTTTGATACAATTACCCAAACCACAAAGAAACAAATTCACGGCTGTTTCTTTTTAAGAGACTTTTTAATTCTTCACTATTAAAGGGACAGTCAAGTCCAAAAAAAACTTTCATGTTTCAAATAGGGCATGTAATTTTAAACAACTTTCCAATTTACTTTTATCACCAATTTTGCTTTGTTCTTTTGGTATTCTTAGTTGAAAGCTAGACCTAGGAAGGCTCATATGATAATTTCTAAGCCCTTGAAGGCCGCCTCTAATCACATGCTTTTGTATTTGCTTTTCACAGCAGGGGAGAGCTAGTTCAGGTAAACCCTATAGATAACATTGTGAGCACGCCCGTGGATTGTGGCAGACACTGCACTAATTGGCTAAAATGAAAGTCAATAGATAATAAATAAAATGTCATGTGATCAGGGTGCTGTCAGAAAATGCTTAGATACAAATTAATCACAGAGGTAAAAAGTACATTAATATAACTGTGTTGTTTATGCAAAACTGGGGAATGGGTAATAAAGGGATTATCTATCTTTTAAAACAACAAAAATTCTGGTGTTGACTGTCCCTTTAAGTGTTTTCTTCACTATTAAGTGTCACCCTATGAATAAATCTTCACTATTAGTGTCATTTAAAGTTCTACAGGATGTGTTTTTGAGCATATTGTAAAAGTCAGATAAGAGTCTCATATTTGTTACTATCTATGGTTTAGATGAATTTTAGAGAATTGTCTATATCGTTTTACAACAAGCTTACTAGTTGTGGCCACAACTTTATTTTATTGAATTTTTATTTATATGTATTTTTATATTGATTAAATCCCATTTATTATTTAAACTGAGTTGTTGGATTAATTATCTGAATATAATTATTTGATTCATTATACAAATAGCTTTTATTCTACATATGGGCTTATATACACCCATATATATACTTTGGTAAACAACAATTCATCTTTAATATTTTTTATTGGTCAAAGACTTAATATTTGAAGTAGTCATAGACTGATTATATCATATCCCTCAGCTTCCCAGCGCCTTTCATACATTTGCATTTTTTGATAGGGTAATTAGGGGTCACATTGCTATTATGACAGCAATAACTTGGCCCTTGCTTGCCCAAGACATACAGGGTAATCAAGGGTATGACTCACATGTTCAAAGTACACTTGCAGCAGTGGTTTAGCCGTATCAAATATGTTTGCTAGAAAAATAAGCATTAGAAACCCTGGTGGATTAAGACAGACCGCAAAGGTTCAACCCCCTGATTACCAAGTACAATAGCAGCACTGATTGTGGGTGTTCTACCTGTGTGCTTCTGAGTGAGCGAGGTGCCTGACAGATACAGCTCCTTAGCTCTACAACCTACCTGTGTGTCTGTCTCTTGGTCCCAGCTCTCACGTTCTGGGTGAGCACCAACAACATAGGCAGTGTGGGCCCTGTGTAACAGAAAATGGCTGATCCACTGGGGAGACAAGGCAGCAAACAATAGTAGTGGTGTAGCTTAGCAATGGGTCCCCTCAGCAGGACACTACAGAGAAGTGGTGCAGCTTAGCAGTGCGTCCCTCGCAGCATGACATGACAGAGACCTGGTGCGGGTAGTGGTGCAGCTTAGTATTGGATACCCTGTGGTAGTGGTGCAGCTTAGTATCAGATACCCTGGGGTAGTGGTGCAGCTTAGCATCAGATACCCTGGGGTAGTGGTGCAGCTTAGCATCAGATACCCTGGGGTAGTGGTGCAGCTTAGCATCAGATACCCTGGGGTAGTGGTGCAGCTTAGCATCAGATACCCTGGAGTAGTGGTGCGGCTTAGCATCAGATACACTGGGGTAGTGGTGCAGCTTAGCATCAGGTACCCTGGGATAGTGGTGCAGCTTAGCATCAGGTACCCTGGGGTAGTGGTGCAGCTTAGCATCAGATACACTGGGGTAGTGGTGCAGCTTAGCATCAGGTACCCTGGGGTAGTGGTGCAGCTTAGCCTCAGGTACCCTGGGGTAGTGGTGCAGCTTAGCATCAGGTACCCTGGGGTAGTGGTGCAGCTTAGCATCAGATACCCTGGGGTAGTGGTGCAGCTTAGCATCAGATACCCTGGGGTAGTGGTGCGGCTTAGCATCAGATACCCTGGGGTAGTGGTGCGGCTTAGCATCAGATACCCTGGGGTAGTGGTGCAGCTTAGCATCAGATACCCTGGGGTAGTGGTGCGGCTTAGCATCAGATACCCTGGGGTAGTGGTGCAGCTTAGCATCAGGTACCCTGGGATAGTAGTGCAGCTTAGCATCAGGTACCCTGGGGTACTGGTGCAGCTTAGCATCAGGTACCCTGGGATAGTAGTGCAGCTTAGCATCAGATACACTGGGGTAGTGGTGCAGCTTAGCATCAGGTACCCTGGGATAGTAGTGCAGCTTAGCATCAGGTACCCTGGGGTACTGGTGCAGCTTAGCATCAGGTACCCTGGGATAGTAGTGCAGCTTAGCATCAGATACACTGGGGTAGTGGTGCAGCTTAGCATCAGGTACCCTGGGATAGTGGTGCAGCTTAGCATCAGGTACCCTGGGGTAGTGGTGCAGCTTAGCATCAGATACACTGGGGTAGTGGTGCAGCTTAGCATCAGGTGCCCTGGGTTAGTGGTGCAGCTTAGCATCAGGTACCCTGGGGTAGTGGTGCAGCTTGACATCAGGTACCCTGGGGTAGTGGTGCAGCTTAGCATCAGGTACCCTGGGGTAGTGGTGCCACTTAGCATCAGATAGCCTGGGGTAGTGGTGCAGCTTAGCATCAGATACCCTGTGGTAGTGGTGCAGCTTAGTATCAGATACCCTGGGGTAGTGGTGCAGCTTAGCATCAGATACCCTGGGGTAGTGGTGCAGCTTAGTATCAGATACCCTGGGGTAGTGGTGCGGCTTAGCATCAGATACCTTGGGGTAGTGGTGCAGCTTAGCATCAGATACCCTGGGGTAGTGGTGCAGCTTAGCATCAGGTACCCTGGGGTAGTGGTGCAGCTTAGCATCAGGTACCCTGGGGTAGTGATGCAGCTTAGCATCAGATACCCTGGGGTAGTGGTGCGGCTTAGCATCAGATACCGTGGGGTAGTGATGCAGCTTAGCATCAGATACCCTGGGGTAGTGGTGCAGCTTAGCATCAGGTACCTTGGGATAGTGGTGCAGCTTAGCATCAGGTACCCTGGGGTAGTGGTGCAGCTTAGCATCAGGTACCCTGGGATAGTAGTGCATCTTAGCATCAGATACACTGGGGTAGTGGTGCAGCTTAGCATCAGGTACCCTGGGATAGTGGTGCAGCTTAGCATCAGATACCCTGGGGTAGTGGTGCAGCTTAGCATCAGGTACCCTGGGGTAGTGGTGCAGCTTAGCATCGGATACACTGGAGTAGTGGTGCAGCTTAGCATCAGATACACTGGGGTAGTGGTGCAGCTTAGCATCAGGTGCCCTGGGGTAGTGGTGCAGCTTAGCATCAGGTACCCTGGGGTAGTGGTGCAGCTTAGCATCAGGTACCCTGGGGTAGTGGTGCAGCTTAGCATCAGGTACCCTGGGGTAGTGGTGCAGCTTAGCATCAGGTACCCTGGGATAGTGGTGCAGCTTAGCATCAGGTACCCTGGGGTAGTGGTGCAGCTTAGCATCAGGTACCCTGGGGTAGTGGTGCAGCTTAGCATCAGGTACCCTGGGATAGTGGTGCAGCTTAACATCAGGTACCCTGGGATAGTGGTGCAGCTTAGCATCAGATACCCTGGGGTAGTGGTGCAGCTTAGCATCAGGTACCTTGGGATAGTGGTGCAGCTTAGCATCAGGTACCCTGGGGTAGTGGTGCAGCTTAGTATCAGGTACCCTGGGGTAGTGGTGCAGCCTAGCATCAGGTACCCTGGGGTAGTGGTGCAGCTTAGCATCAGGTACCCTGGGGTAGTGGTGCAGCTTAGCATCAGGTACCCTGGGGTAGTGGTGCAGCTTAGCATCAGATACCCTGGGGTAATGGTGCAGATTAGCATCAGGTACCCTGGGGTAGTGGTGCAGCTTAGCATCAGATACCCTGGGGTAGTGGTGCAGCTTAGCATCAGATACCCTGGGGTAGTGGTGCGGCTTAGCATCAGATACCCTGGGGTAGTGGTGCGGCTTAGCATCAGATACCCTGGGGTAGTGGTGCAGCTTAGCATCAGATACCCTGGGGTAGTGGTGCGGCTTAGCATCAGATACCCTGGGGTAGTGGTGCAGCTTAGCATCAGGTACCCTGGGATAGTAGTGCAGCTTAGCATCAGGTACCCTGGGGTACTGGTGCAGCTTAGCATCAGGTACCCTGGGATAGTAGTGCAGCTTAGCATCAGATACACTGGGGTAGTGGTGCAGCTTAGCATCAGGTACCCTGGGATAGTAGTGCAGCTTAGCATCAGGTACCCTGGGGTACTGGTGCAGCTTAGCATCAGGTACCCTGGGATAGTAGTGCAGCTTAGCATCAGATACACTGGGGTAGTGGTGCAGCTTAGCATCAGGTACCCTGGGATAGTGGTGCAGCTTAGCATCAGGTACCCTGGGGTAGTGGTGCAGCTTAGCATCAGATACACTGGGGTAGTGGTGCAGCTTAGCATCAGGTGCCCTGGGTTAGTGGTGCAGCTTAGCATCAGGTACCCTGGGGTAGTGGTGCAGCTTGACATCAGGTACCCTGGGGTAGTGGTGCAGCTTAGCATCAGGTACCCTGGGGTAGTGGTGCCACTTAGCATCAGATAGCCTGGGGTAGTGGTGCAGCTTAGCATCAGATACCCTGTGGTAGTGGTGCAGCTTAGTATCAGATACCCTGGGGTAGTGGTGCAGCTTAGCATCAGATACCCTGGGGTAGTGGTGCAGCTTAGTATCAGATACCCTGGGGTAGTGGTGCGGCTTAGCATCAGATACCTTGGGGTAGTGGTGCAGCTTAGCATCAGATACCCTGGGGTAGTGGTGCAGCTTAGCATCAGGTACCCTGGGGTAGTGGTGCAGCTTAGCATCAGGTACCCTGGGGTAGTGATGCAGCTTAGCATCAGATACCCTGGGGTAGTGGTGCGGCTTAGCATCAGATACCGTGGGGTAGTGATGCAGCTTAGCATCAGATACCCTGGGGTAGTGGTGCAGCTTAGCATCAGGTACCTTGGGATAGTGGTGCAGCTTAGCATCAGGTACCCTGGGGTAGTGGTGCAGCTTAGCATCAGGTACCCTGGGATAGTAGTGCATCTTAGCATCAGATACACTGGGGTAGTGGTGCAGCTTAGCATCAGGTACCCTGGGATAGTGGTGCAGCTTAGCATCAGATACCCTGGGGTAGTGGTGCAGCTTAGCATCAGGTACCCTGGGGTAGTGGTGCAGCTTAGCATCGGATACACTGGAGTAGTGGTGCAGCTTAGCATCAGATACACTGGGGTAGTGGTGCAGCTTAGCATCAGGTGCCCTGGGGTAGTGGTGCAGCTTAGCATCAGGTACCCTGGGGTAGTGGTGCAGCTTAGCATCAGGTACCCTGGGGTAGTGGTGCAGCTTAGCATCAGGTACCCTGGGGTAGTGGTGCAGCTTAGCATCAGGTACCCTGGGATAGTGGTGCAGCTTAGCATCAGGTACCCTGGGGTAGTGGTGCAGCTTAGCATCAGGTACCCTGGGGTAGTGGTGCAGCTTAGCATCAGGTACCCTGGGATAGTGGTGCAGCTTAACATCAGGTACCCTGGGATAGTGGTGCAGCTTAGCATCAGATACCCTGGGGTAGTGGTGCAGCTTAGCATCAGGTACCTTGGGATAGTGGTGCAGCTTAGCATCAGGTACCCTGGGGTAGTGGTGCAGCTTAGTATCAGGTACCCTGGGGTAGTGGTGCAGCCTAGCATCAGGTACCCTGGGGTAGTGGTGCAGCTTAGCATCAGGTACCCTGGGGTAGTGGTGCAGCTTAGCATCAGGTACCCTGGGGTAGTGGTGCAGCTTAGCATCAGATACCCTGGGGTAATGGTGCAGATTAGCATCCAATACCCTGGGGTAGTGGTGTAGCTTAGCATCAGGTACCCTGGGATAGTGGTGCCACTTAGCATCAGATAGCCTGGGGTAGTGGTGCAGTTTAGCATCAGGTACCCTGGGGTAGTGGTGCAGCTTAGCATCAGATAGCCTGGGGTAGTGGTGCAGTTTTTAGCATCAGGTACCCTGGGGTAATGGTGCAGCCTAGCATCAGATAGCCTGGGGTAGTGGTGCAGCTTAGCATCAGATAGCCTGGGGTAGTGGTGCAGCTTAGCATCAGATACCCTGGGGTAATGGTGCAGCTTAGCATCAGATAGCCTGGGGTAGTGGTGCAGTTTTTAGCATCAGGTACCCTGGGGTAGTGGTGCAGCCTAGCATCAGGTACCCTGGGGTACTGGTGCAGATTAGCATCAGGTACCCCAGCAGCAGGACATTAAGAGGACACAGATCCTACACTTAAACAGGTACCCCCATTTAACTGCAGTTCGTCTCTAACCTGATAGTATACTGGTAATTATAGTTCCTAGGCTAGGCCTAGAGAAGATGCCTGGATTATTGGCCATTAAAACCCAGATGCCAGCAGTATGGCTGTAGTCCATGTGCCAGGCCCATTTTGTAAGGCGTCACAGGTGACCTTGCAAGTGGGTTTGTGAAGCACTTTATTCTTGCAATAGTGTCCCTTGCTTCCTAGGAGTTTAACAACTGTAAAAGGTTTTAAAATACAGCTAATGTGCCACTTGTTAGCAGAAACATTTTGCATCTCTAGACCAGGACACAGCCGTTATTGGAAAGCTACATCAGTATGCCTCTTTTAATTGGCTCATTGGCTGTTTCCTGCTAAGGAACTGCAAGAGACTAAATACACAGTAAACAAGGAACCCAAAAGCATAATGTTCTTGCTATAACATGTTGTTTTTGTAGGAATTATTTTGCAAGGACACAATCAAGCAATACAAGAACATCATGTTATGTGTAATAGTCAGCTTCTGCTTATCTGTGATTCACCCTTCACTGCATAATCTTTGTTCCCTTTTTGTCCCCTTGTTATATATCTCTTCCAGTCATGGTGTGTTTCATAAATTTAATAATTTTCCATTTACAAAATATTAAATATTCTGAATAAATCGGAATTGTTATTTCTGTGTGCATAATTTTTTTGGCTTTTGGCATTTTATTGATGATGGATCAAAAAATAAGAACAAAGGATCCTGGGCAATATATACAGTATATATAACAATATATATATATATATATATATATATATATATATATATATATAATGCCCCCAACCATAGTAACCAAAATCCATAGCCAGCTGTCTCTACATATCTTATGAATATATATGTTTTGTGCACTGTTTGTATGTATTGCAATGATCGAGGCTCCAGAACAGGACTTTTCCTTTGCATTTAACTCTTAGCATTAGTTAAAAACATAAGACTAGATTAGTTCTATTGAGCATGAACTTTGCTTGTGAGCAATCAACAGCGTTTCTATTTCTGCTCTGAAATTCCAAAGTTATTACACAAGCCATATTTAACAATGTGCGAGCGGACATGATACGAAGTAGCGTATCATGTCCGTTGCACATCGATAAATGCCAACAGCATACTCTGTCGGCATTTATCATTGCACCAGCAGTTATTGTGAACTGCTGGTGCAATGTAGCCCCCTGCAGATTCGCGGCAAATCGGCCGCTAGCAGGGGTGTCAATCAACCCGATCGAATTTGATCAGGTTGATTTCATTCCGCCGCCTCAGAGCAGGCGGACAAGTTATGGAGCAGCGGTCTTTAGATACAGAGCTTGAAAATATGCCCCATAGTCTTGGGTCCACTAACATTTGCATATTGGATATAAAAGACTTCCAAGGGGGTGCCGAGTAAAATTAATGTCAGATATCATTTAAGAGCTAGGCTGATAATGAACTCAGCTAATAATGTGTAAGTAGTAGGTCTGTGCTATCATATTTAAATGAAACGTATATATATATATATATATATATATATATATATACACACACACACACACACACACACATACATACATAATACACATATATACACACACATACATGCATAATACACATACACACACATATATACATATACACACACACCCCTTTTGGCCACTTTCCACCGCCGCCCCTTGTCATATACCATATCCATTTAATTATGACATATCCATTTTATTAGTTAAAGGGACAGTCAAGTCCAAAAAAAACTTTCATGTTTCAAATAGGGCATGTAATTTTAAACAACTTTCCAATTTACTTTTATCACCAATTTTGCTTTGTTCTCTTGGTATCCTTAGTTGAAAGCTAAACCTAGGAGGGTCATAAGCTAATTTCTTAGACGTTGAAGGCCGCCTCTAATCTAAATGCATTTTGATAGTTTTTCACCACTAGAGGGCATTAGTTCATTTGTTTCATATAGATAACATTGAGCTCAGGCACGTGATTTTACCATGGAGACATCATGGAGACATCTCTGATTGGCTAAAATGCAAGTCTGTCAAAAGAACTGAAATATGGGGACAGTCTGCTGAGGTTTAGATACAAGGTAATTACAGAGGTAAAACGTGTATAATTACAACTGTGTTGGTTATGCAAAACTGGGGAATTGGTAATTAAGGGATTATCTATCTTTTAAAACAACAAAAATTCTGGTGTTGACTGTCCCTTTAATAAACCCTTGGTTTAAATTTTATGTGTTTTTTAAAGCAAAATAGCAAGCGAAAATGGTTTACTACAGGTCTCAAAAAGTGCAACATTTAGATTTGCACTCAAGCACAACAATGACGTTACCACTTGAAACACAACTACAATGAGCCCACTAATAGGGCTCCCTACACTAACCGTTTAAAGTATAGGGCTCACAAAAAAAGTGTTAGTTGCATTAAGAAACTCTGATTAAAATTTATAACCATCCACTTGTAATAGCATATGGTGCGTTAGTGCAGTGTGCATCATCTTTTGCACAGAGAATATCGATTGCACTCAACTTGCTCAAACAAATTAGCATACTCTGTTTTTAGCTTTAGAATTTCCCTTTAAGTAGTGTATTTTATAACAGTTTATAGGAGGGATTTTTTATACAGTAATGTGCAAGTGTATTTATCACATTATCTTAAATTCAGAATACAGACAGGGAATAAATGGACCAGTAAATATTGCATAATCAACAAATGCATGACAAAAAGACAATGCAATAACACTGGCTCGCCGGAAACTTAAGTTAAGAAGCAGCGGTCATAAGGCCGCTGCTCCTTAACATCCACCACCATGTTGATGGTGGACTGCAATCATCCCGATCGTATCCGATCGGGATGATTGACACCCCCTGCTAGCGGCCCATTGGCTGCGAATGTGCAGGGGGCGGCATTGCACAAGCATTTCACCAGAAATGCCTGTGCAATGTTAAATGCTGACAGCGTATGCTGCAGAGAATCATGTCCGCCCAGCATTTGATAAATGTTCCCCTTAGTCTGAACTCCAAATGAGTAGAAGATTTTTTTTCCCAACAAATTTCAAAGTTTTGTCTATTTCCACTCTCACTGCATCATGTGACAGCCATCAACCAATCACAAATGCTTTTATGTATATGCTGTGAATTCTTGCAAATTGTAAATATAAAGAGACTGCAAATTTTGTTAAATGAATAGTCTAGTCAAAATTAATCTTTCCTGATTCAGATAGAGCATGCAATTTTAAGCAACTTTCTAATTTACTCCTATTATCAATTTTTCTTCGTTCTCTTAGTATCTTTATTTGAATGTAAAGCTTTTTTGGTTCAGCACCTGGGTAATGCTTGCTGATTGGTGGCTATATTTAAACACCAAATAAAGATACCAAGAGAACAAATAAAAACTGATAATAGGAGTAAATTAGAAAATTGCATGCTCTATCCGAATCATGAAAGTTTAATTTTGACTTCAGTGTCCAATAAAGACTGCATATCCCTGTCTATAGGTACATTAAATACCTCAGCTTGTTCATACAGTACTGCACCAGACGTTCCACTACATATGTACATATGCTACATTGAGTTTACACATAGTTAACATATTACTTACATCTCACCATTGTTCAATACATTCAATATTCTTTTTCTTCAACACAGATATACTTTTGTGTTTTCGGAGTGCAGAGCGAGTCATGGCATTAGGATCTAAATAAAGGCTATAGAATAAATGGGGGGGTGACGACACAATAAACTGCTTTGTAATAGATATTTCCTCTATACGCAGCAACAATAGAGTCAGTATGTGCCTCGGTTCCATCAGTCTTGCAGGCTTACTACACAACATAGAAATGCTTTCTCTGAATCAGTTTGTGCTTTCTTAATATGTAAGGTCAGAAAATGGTCATTACAGCAAATCACAAAAGTATGAGCACACCTGCTCTACAGCAATTAAATAACTATCAATTTATCTCATATCCTAAAAAAGGCAGACTTTGTAAAACCTAACATAATCTACACTGTTGCTTCTGAGGGAGATCAGAAAGGGATATACTGCAGCTCACATTTTACATAATATTTATAAGTGAGACTGCAGTGTTTGAAGAAGGTGTGTGCTGTGAGGGCAGTGCGACCTTCAGGTAATTTACCTTTTACAACATATATTTTCTAGGAATAGGATTTTATATTTTGGAGTGTTTTTGTCAAGTATGTTTATTAGAGTACATGGAAGAATATAGCACATTCATTATAACTGCATGGCTGTGTTTAGAGATACTATAAATTATGGTCTGGTGATCAGCATTATTATTACACTAAATAAACAGTGATTTAAAGTGAATATGATCTGTATCTTAAAGGGACATAAAACTTAACATTTCTCTTTCATGATTCAGTTTTAAACAATTTTACAATTTACTTCTATTATCAAATGTGATTCCTTCTCTTGGTATCCTTTGTTGAAGGAGCAGCAATTCACTACTGTGAGCTAGCTGGACACATATGGGGAACCAATAACAACAGGCAAATATTTGCAGCCAATAATCAGCAGCTAGCTACCAGCAAGGCAGTTGCGGTATCCTTTTAAAAAAATGATACAAAAAAGAATGAAGCAAATTAGATAATAGAAGCAAATTAGGTTGTTTAAAACAGCATGCTCTATCTGAACCATGAAAGTTTAATTTTATCTTTACAGTCCCTTTAAGAAAATGTTTTCCTTTCATCTTAATGGGGTCAGAGACAACCCTTTAGAAACATCAAACTATTTATCTACATAACCACCCCCTCCCCCCCCAATATACTTTAATGAGGATTTTCTGGACATTGGTAAAGCTAATGAGCCCACCTAGCTTTGTGGTGAACTGGCAGTGGACAATGTATGAACGCTGACCGTATGTGCCCTTGCCTGGGCAACCAATCAAACCTGACCAACAAGGCTTCAGAGCCACATATGCTAATTTTTACATAGAACCCATTATCTCAAATTAATTAATTTAATAATAATAATAATAATACTATGACAAGCAGACATAGTGTAACACAGTTGTGCATTGCTAGGAGTATAACTATGGTTAATCTAAATGCAGAGTTAGACTAATTGAATAGACAGTTCAGAGTAAAAATCAATGTGGTTCTAACACTCTGGTATCTATTTATAAGTCAGCATTAAACCCAATTAACGATTCTTGAGTTCAGTCCAAGGCAACATGCAGTGTAGTTTGTCTGTAAAGCAGAATCAAATACCACAGTTACTGCTCCACCCTGGTCTATCGCTTTAGTAATGTAGTATAAGAAATCTACAACAGTAGCCTGACATGACCTTTTTCAGCAGTAAAACCTGTCACACAGTTCTTTCCTTTTGTGAAGATTTTGCTGGACAGCCTGCTAAAATACTAGACTGTCCAGTTGAATACTGAACAACTGGCAACCCTAGTTACAGGGTCCTCAACGAAGTCCATTTCTTTGCTCAGTCATCTAAAGAAGTTTCATACATTCAACAATGCAATAAATCTTAAACACCAACCTTGAAAAAAAAAAATACTCATAAACTGACTCCATTTTCATAATTTAATTAAACAGGCAGCTTGTGTGTCCTTAAAAAGGCCATATAATATATAGGGCCCCCAAAAAACAGTGTTTAGGTATTCTGTGTGGAAGGAAAATGACAGCAAATATGAGACACAGGATATTCTGTGGTTTAAAAAAACAGATGTGATGCATTTTCTGGGAGTTACCAAAAAAGGTCTACTGTACTGGAGAGGGCATGGCCATTTACATATAGCCCAAAAGGTTCATGTCAATTTAGATAATACACAATATATATATATATGTCTGATTTAATTTATGCATTTTCATGGTAAAGGTTTTGCGGCTTACATTTTGACACCACGGCTTCTGCAGACTACAGGGCAATGGATCGCAATCGTACAATACACAAATAGCATTTGTATCCATTAAAAATTCTGTGAGTCTGACTCTGATATACAGTATAAACAAATTAAATTAATCAATAACACATAGTTTCCCATTTCATTTTTAATGAAGCATATGATTCTAATTTAATTTTGAGGTGTTATATTTAATATACATGTAAGTATAATTTAATGAGACTAGCGGCCAACCCCAAAATTAGTGACCAGCACCAAAAATAAGTTTAAGCCCCTCCTGTTTTGGAAACATCAAAGTGAGTGAGTTTCTGTGTATGTGTGTGAAAGATCAGAGACATATTCACTCATGTAGTAAATTATTTCTCCACTAGTGGAAATTATACCATTTTATATAGGACTCACTTTTACACTGAAACTTATTTTTTTTATTTTTTTTTTATTTCTAAAATGTCTATATCCTTGAGTTTTAGAAACTGCCACTTCACTCTTGCTAAAGTAATAATACTAGAAGAGTTTTCTTGTTTGCATTACAGACTTTCACCAAGATTACAAGTTTAGCGCTATACCGGGTGCATAAATAACGCAAAAATGTTTGGAAGTGTAAAGTATGTGCACGTCTGTTCAAATTAGCCAATAGGATTTCAGTAGCTCTCATCCTATTGGCTGATTTGAAAATGTCAGCCATTAGGAATGCAAGGTACCCCATTTTGAAATGGGTACCTTGCATTCAATCTTCAGTGAACGGCGGTGATGTATGAAGAGGATCCTCCACGCTGCCCCTCCACAGCACCCTACCTCCACAGCTCCGCGCCACCGGGATGAAGATTAAAAATGCCCCTGCGATGGATAAAGACTTCTCGCCGCCTGGATGAAAATAGATGTCCGGACTTCAGGAACTGTAGATTTCCTGGGGTTAGTGATAGTTTTTATTTTTTTGGGTGTTTTCTTTTTTAGATTATGGCTTTGGGCACAAAAGAACTGAATGCCCTTTTAAGGGCAATGCCCATACAAATGCACTTTTAGGGGCAATGGGTAGTTTAGGATTTTTTTAGACTTAGGTTTTTTATTTTGTGGGGTTGGTTGGGTGGGGGTTTTTTACTTTTAGGGGGAATATTTTAAGATAAAACAGCTGATTGCTTTAGGGCAATGCCCTACAAAAGGCCCTTTTAAGAGCTATTGGTAGTTTATTGTTAGGTTAGGGGGTGTTTTTATTTTATTTTTAATTGTTTTTTAAATAGTAATGTTAGGTTATAGTTTAAACTTGTTTTTTTATTTCACAGGTAAGTTTTTATTTATTTAAGGATAGTTATATTTTAAATTTAATTTTAAATTAGGGGGTTTTAGGTTTAGGGGTTAATAGTTTAATTTAGTGTGTTGCGATGTGGGGGGCTGGTGGTTTAGGGGTTAATAGGTTTAGTTTAGTAGTTGCGATGTGGGGGCCCGGCGGTTTAGGGGTTAATAGTTTTATTATAGTATAAGCGATGTGGGGGGCCGGTGGTTTAGGGGTTACTAGATTTATTTAGTGTTGGCGATGTGGGTGGATGGCGGTTTAGGGGTTAATACTTTATTTTAGTGTTGGCTATGTGGGTGGGCGGAGGTTTAGGGGTTAATAGGTTTATTATAATATTTTATTACATAGTATAAACTATCTATTAGGGGTTAATAGATAGTTTATGGGTGTTAGTCTACTTTGTAACATTTTAGTTTTGCAAAATCCATAACTACTGATCTCACATCGCGGTATGGATCAGGGCGGTATAGGCTATAACGCAAGCATTTTAGCCGGACCACACAAACTACAGTCTCTATGAAAATCCCGCACTAAAACATCATTTTTTGAGTGCGGAATGGATCGTTCCGTTACAGGCTAAAACGCTTGCGTTATAGCTATACTGCAGCGACTTGTAATACGGGAGACCTGCCATTCAATGAACAATTAAGTGAGTCATAGTAATGGAGTGTTTGTACCACGTTTCCTATAAAAAAAAATCTTATCTGATCTTGAAACTATAAAAATATTTATGCTCCCTATTTAAAGGCAATTTAAAATTCTTTAACATTTATTTGGTTACCACTGAGAATTTCAGTGCACTGTATTGATAAAACAGACTGTTCAGGATATGATAATAAATCACAGCTACACGTACAGGCAGAGGAAGAAGAGATTACGTTCAAATTTCAGTGAGCATCCCTTCACCTATATGTTCTACATATTCATTAATGGGTGTTCCTGCCATAAAACATCTAAAGTGGTGCTAAGTGACCAATGCATAAAAAAAAAACATAACCAAAACAACTTATGAAACATGCTTGAACAAGGATAATGTTTGGAAGTGTAAAGTATGTGCATGTCTGTTTTATTATAGAGAAGTAGTCTTACAGGATAGAGTGGGAGGTATCTCAGAGATCTTGCAGACCGGGGCGTTGTCAGAATTTTACACTAACACTAAGGGGTCAATTTATCAAAGGCTTCACCTGCTTTCTCCTTCCTTCGACTGCAGGTTCTCACAAGAGAACCTGCAGTCCGTAATTATGAATCAGCAGTCATCAGACCGCTGCTTCCTAGCCACTTCTCCACCTCTTAGGTGGAGAATTTCAATCTCCCAGTGTCGTTTGACTGGGGAGATTGACAGCTCCTCCCCGCGCGTGATTGGCTGTGCGCGGGCAGGGGGCGGCATTGCAAGCGAGCACTAAATAGTGCATGCGTGCAATGTTAAATTCCTCCAGGGGAATTCAGTCCACCAGAGGCGAGCTGTGGCGGACAGGGGCGCATATGTACGCCACTGTCTGCCGAAGACTGATAAATCGAGCCCTAAGCATGTGGCATGTAGCCATGTCTCGCTATTTTAAACCTGATGAGATTTTCTCGATTTTTTTTGTTTTCTTTTACAATTTTATAGAATTTTTTTATGTCATTTAATTTGTTTGTTCTGTAATGTTTTTATTAGGTGTTTTTGAGATGCCAGTGACTTTCACGGTAGATCTTGCTGTATCCACAGAAAGGTGAACAATTAAGTGATAGATATTGCTCCATGATTATAATGGGGAGTAATATGCAGATGTGGGACGGGTTGGGTAAAAATATCATTGAAATACAGAGGCCAAGTTTTTTTTCCCCATGATGTTAGTTTCACAAATATTTTTTACTACATCTAAACCACTGTCTCAAAAACCACAATATTTAAATCTGTAAATGCCTACATAGGGACACTAAGGTCAAACTTATACTTTCACAATTAGATAGATAATGCCATTTTAAGAGACTTTCCAATTTACTTTTATTATCAAATTGTGCACATTTTCTGAGACACCAGCTACTACTGAGCATCTGCAAAAGCTCACAGTGTGTAAGTATATTAATCTGTAATTGGCTGATGGCTGTCACATGATACAGGTGGTGGCAAATTGAAGTAAGTTTTAAAATCATAAAAATAAGTGTTATTACATTGTACCATTGGAACCCAGCACACGCACAATAAGCCAACTCCCAGGGTGCAATTGCCAAACAATAGTACACTCTCCAAATAAAGCAAGAACTCACTGGTGTTTTTTCAACAAGCTAAGTTTTTACTTGTAAACAGTACAATTAGTACATTTTGTGAACGTTTTCGGACCGTAGCCCGTCCTCAAGTCTGAGGACGGGCTACGGCCCGAAAACGTTCATGAAATGTACTAATTGTACTGTTTACAAGTAAAAACTTTGCTTGTTGAAAAAACGCCAGTGAGTGCTTGTTTTATTTGGAGAATATATATATATATATATATATATATATATATATATATATATATATATATATATATATAAAATAACAGCAGGTCAAGGGGAAAAAACATAAATTATATAAATGACAAAATGCCCATAAGCCTTCCATTAGGTACAGTGTCATATTAGAAGAAACAGTAAAAAAAATACCTCTACAGAAAGAAACAAGCTCCTATGCTATTGAATTACACAAAGGCAGGTATGAATAGCAAACCATCATATTTTTTTTTACTACTTTTTATTTTATTTCTTCTGTGAAATGTATTTCTTTAAATATGGCAATTTACGGTCTTTTTATAGGGAGACTGTATATGAAATGTGTTTACCCTTAATGCATTTCCAATTACTTGTTACACAAACTGTATGGTATTAACCTCTTCACTACCAGGACTTTCAGAGAAAAACTTTCCCAAAATACTGGAGAAAAATTTGGCATTTTTGCTATTACTCCATTTAAACAGAAATAGAGCCTCTTTTTTTTTTTAAACCTGTCAAAAAAACAAACAAAAAAAAAATTAATAATATATATATATATACATATATATATACATATATATATACACATGATCTAGGCCCATAGTGGTGTATTTCAGGGCACCATTACACCGCCAAATGCGATCAAATTAAAAAAATCATAAATTTTTCACAAACTTTGGGTTTCTCACTGAAATTATTTACCTACTGCTTGTGCAATCATGACACAAATGGTTGTACATGCTTCTCTGGGATCCCCTTTGTTCAGAAACAGCAGACATGCATGGCTTTGCCATTGTATTTTGCTAATTAGAAGACCGCTAATTACAGCTGGGCACCACACTTCTGTTATTCCCAGCAGTGAATGTTGTTAATTAAATGGCTTGTAAGGTTAAATTTAGCTTTAGTGTAGAGATTACCCTCCCACCTGACACTTCCCACCCCCTGATACATACCTGATCCCTCACAAACAGCTCTCTTCCCTCCCCACCCCCACTGGTCACTCCCATCTTAAGTACTGGCAGACAGTCTGCCAATATAAAAATGTAAGGGTATTTTATTTTTCTTTCTGCAGTGTAGGATCCCCTAACCCTCCAACCTCCCTGATCCCCTCCAAACAGCTCTCTAGCCCTCCCCCCTCTAACTACTGCCACCATTTTAGGTACTGGCAGCTGTCACCCAGTAGCTATAAAACCCCTTTTTAATTTTTTTTTTCCTGTAGTGTAGTGGTCCCACCACCTGCCCACCCATACCCCTATTTATGTAGTGTTTGCTGCCCCATCCCTCCCCGTCCCTTTATTTATTTTCTTCTGTAGCGTAGGGCCCTCCTACTACCTCACCCTCCCTCCACCCTCTGCTGCTGGGCCGTCCATATCTCATGGTGTTACTGTCTGTTATTTACTCTTTGAATTAAAATACTTAATTGATAAAGCTGTATTTGCTCATTAAACCACCACTCATAATGAAATTTCAGTACCTACATATTGGTTTTAGAATACAGAATATGTGTGTTCCTGAGAACAATGGGTTGTGGTTTCAATGAGCAAGACAAGTTATTTCTAATACAAGAGTAAAAGAGTATATTCAGATATATTTAATATTCTGTAGTTGGTATAGTAAATCATTGGAAACACATTAGGAAACATTATGTACAGTGTTCCTTAAAGGGACACGAACCCCTATTGTTTTTCTTTCATAATTCAGATAGAAAATACAATTTAAAAAAAGTTTCCAATCTAATTCCATTATAAAATTAGCGTCATTCTCATGTTATTCTTTGTTAAATAGATATCTAGATAAGTAGTGTGCACATGTCTCAAGCTCTACATAACAGGAAATAGGGCTGCCACCTAGTGCTCCTGCTAAAGTGTTAAGGAACGTGCACACTCCTGAGCTTACCTTTGTGCTTTTCAACAAAGGATACCAAGAAAACAAAGAAAATTCTATAATAGAAGTAAATTAAAAAAGATGTTTTAAAATGTATGGTCTATCTCTCTGGATTTCAAACCTGTCTTCCAGCCTCCCCAACCGGCCAGGTTTTCAGGATTACCTTGGGTGAGAGCAGGTAAAACAATCATGTTGCCTAATCAGCTGATTGTTTCACCTGTGCTCTAATTTAGATATCCTCAAAATGTGGCCTGTAAGGGAGGCCCGAGGGCAGGTTTGAAAACCAGTGCTCTATCTGAATCATGAAAGAAAAAATGTGGGTTTTATGTCCCTTTAAACACAAATTTGATTGAGTACAATGATCACAGTGGAGTCTGTGGTTTAGGGAAGAAGAGAAGATTAAGGAATAAAGGAAAAGAGATGAAGAGGGTTTGAAGAATGTGCAGCTAGAGCATGTGATGCTGTGGGTGTGGTATCTCTGCACACCTTTTCTTACTCAGACACTAATACGCAGAGTAAACACGCCAATCTAGCCAATGTACATAGCTCTTCATTTGCTTTACGTGATTCAGACACCCTGCTCTATGAAACTGTTCTTTTTTTTTTAAAGAAAGGAATGTTGCAAAAGCTATTATATAAAGCTACCTTATAATACTAATTCAGTACACATTTAAGTATGTTTTGCTATTTAATAGTATATTACATGGCATGTCCAGATCTTTATTAAAGGGACATGATTCAGATAGAGCATGCAATTTTAAACAACTTTCCCAAATTCCCAATTTATTTTTATAATCAAATTTGCTTTGCTGTCTTGGAATTTTTTGTAAAATGCTAAACCTAGGTAGGCTCATAAACTGATTTCTAAGCCGTTGAAGGCTGCCTCTTATCTTAGTGCATTTTGACAGGTTTTCACAGCTAGACAGGGCTAGTTCAGGTGCGTCATATAGATAATATTGTGCTTACTCACATAGAGTTATTTATGAGCCAGCACTGATTGGTTAAAATGCAAGTCTGTCAAAAGAACTGAGATAAGGGGGCAGTCTGCAGAGGCTTAGATACAAGGTAATCACAGAGGTAAAAAGTGTATTAATATAACCGTGTTGGTTATGAAAAACTAAAAATAAAGGTATTATCTATCTTTTTAAACAATAACAATTTTCAAGAGAATGTCCCTTTAACAGTGATTTCACAAGTGTGTTCTAAAGAATAAAATCCATTTGGCACTAAAAAGATTCCTTACAGACAAGTCAATTTCTGCACACTCACACTGTGTCAGTACCTTAGTAGAAGTGAAAGCTATTACTTTCTGTGGGAGGCACTGTAAACACAGTGACAATATCCTATGTCTGTCACTATCATGTGAACTGGTTGCTATGTCTGTTCAAGCCCCTTTGTCATAATGACATTTAAAAACTGGTGTAAAGTTGCAATTCCATAAAAGTAAATTATTCTTCAAACAGGTTGAGATCTGTGCATATCCTAAAAGGGCTAATTAAAGGGACAGTACACTGTAAAATTGTTTTTATATGAATGCATTTTCAATTACTTGTTATACCAGCTGCAGAGTATAAAATGTATGAGAAATTGCATTTATTGGTTTATTTGTGTATATGAAGTAGCTGGTTTTGTGCTTTTAAACCACAGCCTATTACAATGGGTTGAGCTTCAGGTAATATCAGATCTCATTATGTTATCACTTTGTGTACACAGACTTGCTTCCTTATATTATATTTGTCTGGAAAACTAAAGCTCAATACTTAGAGAGAACAATGGAAAATTATCATTTAATTACTTAACTATCCTGCAACCCACTGAGAGTGTAATCTCTTCTGCTGGCTGTGTTTACTTAGGCTATTCAATAGAATATACTCCAGTATAGAAACTTTCACAATAGGTTGGGCTACCACAGGCTAAATCAGCTATTTCAAATGCCAAAATAGGGGTAAAGGAGCTACTTGTAAACAATTTAAAACACTCCTGATTAAAAAACCAGGGCGGGCCGTGGACCGGACACACCGTTGGAGAAAGTAATTTATCAGGTAAGCATAAATTCTGTTTTCTCCAACATTGGTGTGTCCGGTCCACGGCGTCATCCTTACTTGTGGGAACCAATACCAAAGCTTTAGGACACGGATGAAGGGAGGGAGCAAATCAGGTCACCTAAATGGAAGGCACCACGGCTTGCAAAACCTTTCTCCCAAAAATAGCCTCCGAAGAAGCAAAAGTATCAAATTTGTAAAATTTGGCAAAAGTGTGCAGTGAAGACCAAGTCGCTGCCTTACATATCTGGTCAACAGAAGCCTCGTTCTTGAAGGCCCATGTGGAAGCCACAGCCCTAGTGGAGTGAGCTGTGATTCTTTCAGGAGGCTGCCGTCCGGCAGTCTCATAAGCCAATCGGATAATGCTTTTAAGCCAAAAGGAAAGAGAGGTAGAAGTCGCTTTTTGACCTCTCCTTTTACCAGAATAAACAACAAACAAGGAAGATGTTTGTCTGAAATCTTTAGTAGCCTCTAAATAGAATTTTAGAGCACGGACTACGTCCAAATTGTGTAACAAACGTTCCTTCTTTGAAACTGGATTCGGACACAAAGAAGGTACAACTATCTCCTGGTTAATATTTTTGTTGGAAACAACTTTCGGAAGAAAACCAGGCTTAGTACGCAAAACCACCTTATCTGCATGGAACACCAGATAGGGCGGAGAACACTGCAGAGCAGATAACTCTGAAACTCTTCTAGCAGAAGAAATTGCAACCAAAAACAAAACTTTCCAAGATAATAACTTAATATCTACGGAATGTAAGGGTTCAAACGGAACCCCTTGAAGAACTGAAAGAACTAGATTTAGACTCCAGGGAGGAGTCAAAGGTCTGTAAACAGGCTTGATCCTAACCAGAGCCTGAACAAATGCTTGAACATCTGGCACAGCTGCCAGTCTTTTGTGAAGTAAAACAGATAAAGCAGAGATCTGTCCCTTCAGAGAACTTGCAGATAATCCTTTCTCCAAACCTTCTTGTAGAAAGGATAGAATCTTAGGAATTTTTATCTTGTTCCATGGGAATCCTTTAGATTCACACCAACAGATATATTTTTTCCATATTTTATGGTAAATTTTTCTAGTTACAGGCTTTCTAGCCTGAATCAGAGTATCTATTACAGAATCTGAAAACCCACGCTTTGATAAAATCAAGCGTTCAATCTCCAAGCCGTCAGTTGGAGGGAAACCAGATTCGGATGTTCGAATGGACCCTGAACAAGAAGGTCCTGTCTCAAAGGTAGCTTCCATGGTGGAGCCGATGACATATTCACCAGGTCTGCATACCAAGTCCTGCGTGGCCACGCAGGAGCTATCAAGATCACCGAGGCCCTCTCCTGATTGATCCTGGCTACCAGCCTGGGGATGAGAGGAAACGGTGGGAATACATAAGCTAGGTTGAAGGTCCAAGGTGCTACTAGTGCATCTACTAGGGTCGCCTTGGGATCCCTGGATCTGGACCCGTAGCAAGGAACCTTGAAGTTCTGACGAGACGCCATCAGATCCATGTCTGGAATGCCCCATAATTGAGTTATTTGGGCAAAGATTTCCGGATGGAGTTCCCACTCCCCCGGATGGAATGTCTGACGACTCAGAAAATCCGCTTCCCAATTTTCCACTCCTGGGATGTGGATCGCAGACAAGTGGCAGGAGTGATCCTCCGCCCATTGAATTATCTTGGTCACTTCTTTCATCGCCAGGGAAGTCCTTGTTCCCCCCTGATGATTGATATATGCAACGGTCGTCATGTTGTCTGACTGAAACCTTATGAATTTGGCCTTTGCTAGTTGAGGCCAAGCTCTGAGAGCATTGAATATCGCTCTCAGTTCCAGAATGTTTATCGGGAGAAGAGACTCTTCCCGAGACCATAGACCCTGAGCTTTCAGGGATTCCCAGACCGCGCCCCAGCCCACTAGGCTGGCGTCGGTCGTGACAATGACCCACTCTGGTCTGCGGAAGCTCATTCCCTGTGACAGATTGTCCAGGGTCAGCCACCAACGGAGTGAATCTCTGGTCTTTTGATCTACTTGAATCGTCGGAGACAAGTCTGTATAATCCCCATTCCACTGTCTGAGCATGCACAGTTGTAATGGTCTTAGATGAATTCGTGCAAAAGGAACTATGTCCATTGTTGCAACCATCAATCCTATTACTTCCATGCACTGCGCTATGGAAGGACGAGGAACAGAATGAAGTACTTGACAAGAGCTTAGAAGTTTTGATTTTCTGACCTCTGTCAGAAAAATCCTCATTTCTAAGGAATCTATTATTGTTCCCAAGAAGGGAACTCTTGTTGACGGGGACAGAGAACTTTTTTCTTTGTTCACCTTCCATCCGTGAGATCTGAGAGAGGCTAGGACGATGTCCGTATGAGCCTTTGCTTTTGACAGGGACGACGCTTGAATCAGGATGTCGTCCAAGTAAGGTACTACTGCAATGCCCCTTGGTCTTAGAACCGCTAGAAGGGACCCTAGTACCTTTGTGAAAATCCTTGGAGCAGTGGCTAATCCAAATGGAAGTGCCACAAACTGGTAATGCTTGTCCAGAAAAGCGAACCTTAGGAACTGATGATGTTCCTTGTGGATAGGAATATGTAGGTACGCATCCTTTAAATCCACAGTAGTCATAAATTGATTTTCCTGGATAGTAGGTAGGATCGTTCGAATAGTTTCCATTTTGAACGATGGTACCCTGAGAAATTTGTTTAGGATCTTTAGATCCAAAATTGGTCTGAATGTTCCCTCTTTTTTGGGAACTATGAACAGATTGGAATAAAATCCCATTCCTTGTTCTCTTATTGGAACTGGATGTATCACTCCCATCTTTAACAGGTCTTCTACACAATGTAAGAATGCCTGTCTCTTTATTTGGTTTGAAGATAATTGAGACCTGTGGAACCTTCCCCTTGGGGGTAGTTCCTTGAATTCCAGGAGATAACCTTGAGAAACTATTTCTAGCGCCCAAGGATCCTGAACATCTCTTGCCCAAGCCTGAGCAAAGAGAGAAAGTCTGCCCCCCACTAGATCCAGTCCCGGATCGGGGGCTATCCCTTCATGCTGTTTTGGTAGCAGTGGTAGGCTTCTTGGCCTGCTTACCCTTGTTCCAGCCTTGCATTGGTTTCCAGGCTGGTTTGGGTTGTGAAGTATTACCCTCTTGCTTAGAGGATACAGAATTAGAGACTGGTCCGTTTCTGCGAAAGGGACGAAAATTAGGCTTATTATTAGCCTTAAAAGACCTATCCTGTGGGAGGGCGTGGCCCTTTCCCCCAGTGATGTCTGAAATAATCTCTTTCAAATCAGGTCCAAATAATGTTTTACCTTTGAAAGGAATGTTAAGCAATTTTGTCTTGGAAGACACATCCGCTGACCAAGACTTTAGCCAAAGCACTCTGCGCGCCACGACAGCAAACCCTGAATTTTTCGCCGCTAATCTAGCTAATTGCAAAGCGGCATCTAAAACAAAAGAGTTAGCCAATTTAAGTGCTTGAACTCTGTCCATAACCTCCTCATACGAAGATTCTTTACTGAGCGATTTTTCTAGTTCCTCGAACCAGAAACACGCAGCCGTAGTGACAGGAACAATGCATGAAATTGGTTGTAGAAGGTAACCTTGCTGTACAAAAATCTTTTTAAGCAAACCCTCTAATTTCTTATCCATAGGATCTTTGAAAGCACAACTATCTTCGATAGGAATAGTAGTGCGTTTGTTTAGAGTAGAAACCGCCCCCACGACCTTGGGGACTGTCTGCCATAAGTCCTTTCTGGGGTCGACTATAGGAAATAATTTCTTAAATATAGGGGGGGGAACAAAAGGTATGCCGGGCCTTTCCCACTCTTTATTTACTATGTCCGCCACCCGCTTGGGTATAGGAAAAGCGTCGGGGGGCACCGGAACCTCTAGGAACTTGTCCATCTTACATAATTTCTCTGGAATGACCAAATTGTCACAATCATCCAGAGTAGATAACACCTCCTTAAGCAGTGCGCGGAGATGTTCTAATTTAAATTTAAATGTCACAACATCAGGTTCAGCTTGATGAGAAATTTTTCCTGAATCTGAAATTTCTCCATCAGACAAAACCTCCCTCATGGCCCCTTGAGATTGGTGTGAGGGTATGTCAGAACAGTTATCATCAGCGTCCTCTTGCTCTTCAGTGTTTAAAACAGAGCAATCGCGCTTTCTCTGATAAGTAGGCATTTTGGATAAAAGATTTGCTATGGAGTTATCCATTACAGCCGTTAATTGTTGCATGGTAATAAGTATTGGCGCACTAGATGTACTAGGGGCCTCCTGTGTGGGCATAACTGGTGTAGACACAGTAGGGGATGATGTAGTATCATGTTTACTCCCCTCATTTGAGGAATCATCTTGGGCAATATCATTATCTGTTGCATTACTGTCCTTACTTTGTTTGGACACTATGGCACAATTATCACATAAATTTAAATGGGGAGACACATTGGCTTTCATACATATAGAACATAGCTTATCTGATGGTACAGACATGTTAAACAGGCTTAAACTTGTCAACAAAGCACAAAAAACGTTTTAAAATAAAACCGTTACTGTCACTTTAAATTTCAAACTGAAAACACTTTATTACTGAATATGTGAAAAAGTATGAAGGAATTGTTCAAAATTCACCAATATTTCACCACAGTGTCTTAAAGCATTAAAAGTATCGCACACCAAATTTCAGAGCTTTAACCCTTAAATTAACGGAACCGGAACCCCTATACTGTCCCAGAATGAGGCTCTGTCTATAACTAGAAAGGCCCCCATCTGAAAAAGGTGTCCAACACAGTGCCTGCCGTTTTTCTAAACGTTCCCCAAGATTATAATACCAATAATTAGTTAGAATCTGCATAATATGCCTAGTAAAGCAATTGTTTTAGCCCAGAAAAATGTCTACCAGTTTTTAAGCCCTTTTTGAAGCCCTTTATTCTTTTATGTTTAACTAAGAAAATGGCTTACCGGTCCCCTTGAGGGGAAATGACAGCCTTCCAGCATTACATGGTCTTGTTAGAAATATGGCTAGTCATACCTTAAGCAGAAAAGACTGCTAACTGTTTCCCCCAACTGAAGTTACTTCATCTCAACAGTCCTGTGTGGAAACAGCAATCGATTTTAGTTACTGTCTGCTAAAATCATCTTCCTCTTACAAACAGAAATCTTCATCCTTTTCTGTTTCAGAGTAAATAGTACATACCAGCGCTATTTTAAAATAACAAACACTTGATAGAAGAATAAAACTACATTTAAACACCAAAAAACTCTTAACCATCTCCGTGGAGATGTTGCCTGTGCAACGGCAAAGAGAATGACTGGGGTGGGCGGAGCCTAGGAGGGATCATGTGACCAGCTTTGCTGGGACTCTTTGCCATTTCCTGTTGGGGAAGAGAATATCCCACAAGTAAGGATGACGCCGTGGACCGGACACACCAATGTTGGAGAAATGAATCATTGGGAACAATATAAAGGGGAGAAATTTTTTTGGGTGAACTGTCCCTTTAAGCAATAATAGTTTGAATTAAAAAAATGTTTAAAAATTGCTGGCAAGTATTTTAAATAATTAAAAAAAAAAATAAGCAAAATTACTTAATTAGCCATGCTGCCTGGAGTAGCTTGCTCCACCCCCCAACTGCAATATATATAACCGCTCCCACATTTGACCCTAAATGTAACCCTGCCTTCCACAATTAACTATTTCCATTATCCAGGCACACCCTGACAAATAGCATATCTGACCAGGCCTCCACCCATGCTTGAAAGCACTGATCTATGCTCAGAAGTCCATATATCCCAAAGTGATTTCCCCAGGGAGTGCTCTCACAAACACTGAGACCGCCAACAGTTTAATAGAAGAGAGGGGAGCCTGGACCCTTACAGAATGCAGAATGCAGTACTGAAAACAGTCATTGTTTTTACTTTATCTGCGCACAATAAAAAACTCTTCAATTGTAGCTAATAGGTAGGACTTGAACCAAAGTTTTTAACGGAAAGCAGTAATATGTAGTCACCTTGGAGAAGACACATTCTACAATAACTTATAAGGCAAAATACTTCAATATCTCTGAATACAAAGTCAACATGAGAGTGTGAGAAAGTAACATTTTGGTTAGAAAATAAGGACATGGCTCAATGCACTAAGCAGTGTATGCTGCTTCTGAGCCCTTGAGGACCATGCTCGTTCCCGCAATGTAAGAAACAACTGTCACTAGACCTCTGAGTTGGAAGATAGAAGTCACCCAGAACACATTAGTTCAGGCTGAATGACAGGCCTTTCCCTTGAACAATTCATCGAGCGAGAGAAGGGGGGCCACATTACACACATTAAACACTCACTTGTGTGTGTAATTATACATATAGGCAGCGAACGTACGGTGTCTGCTACCCGTATGCTGCAAAGCCAGGCAAACAGATTCTTAAAGTGAATGTAAATTTAGATGATAAAGTGCACGGTTTTTAAAAATCTGATTAAAAACAGGGGCACTTGTTACATTTCACTCGTGTTGTGAAAATACTTACCTTTTAATCTTGACAGCCGCTGCATCGCTTCCCCCAACCGTCGCAAAGTCACTTCCCGGGTCTAAAATGAGGAATCTGGCTTCCTCCAATCACCGCGTTGAATCATACTCTGATTCCCCCGGGGGGAAGCCGTGATTGGAGGATGACCGATCCGTCATTTCTGACGTATGAAGAGGCTTGCGACGACCGGGGGAATCGCTGGAGCGGCTGTCAAAATTAAAAGTTAAGTATTTTCACAACACAAGTGAAATTTAAATTTTGATTAATTAAAGTGCCCCTGTTTTTAATCGGATTTTTAAAAACCGGGCACTTTATCATCAAAATTTACATTCACTCGAGAATCTTGTTCTCACCAGCTTTATTACACGTGGCCCCTGACAGAATTTTGCTATTTCTTTTAATAATAGAGTAAAATGTTTAAACACTTGCTTGAACTGCAGCCTAAACAAAAATCACTTACATATAATGCAAAAATATGTTTCATAATTAAACCTTAATCTATCAAATAAAAGAAAGAAAAAGTGGGTATCACAAATCCTTTTAAATAGACACAAATTTAAACTAACAGTTTATAACTTCAAAAAGTCAAAAGGGTGGCATTTAAATGTCTGTTTACATCATACATGCCATATGCGTGACATAATAGTATAATCTGTGTAATGTTTATGAACTGTGTGACTGGTGGAGATATAAAGCATGAGTGGTACCAATTTAATATTTTTTTTGTAAACAATTTAACACTTGAAGTATGCAAGGAAAATTCTTGCTAGAAAGGAGAGAAGACACAAGCGCATTCCAAACTGGATTCTTCCTACAAACCTCACATGTTTTATTGATGCTGTCCCAGTAAAGAGAATATAAAGTCATCCTATTGTAAAGCGCTATATAACTTTCTGTTGGATTCCCATAGCCTTATTTTATTTCAGACTTTGGTGCCATCAATCCTAAATTTTAATCTTTTTCTTACATTATCAAGAAATTCCCCCTAATAGTAAACATTAGCGCAAATCATGTAAGAAATTAGAAATTAGTGGATATTGTTTAAGAAGAAACAAATAGCAAAATGCTGCAAAATCTAACAGCTTCTGAAGCAGAGGTGCCAAAAGTGCATTCGGCATGGTCTGTGATTGGCTGTTCCATATGCTGTATCAATTTGGACAACAACAAAAACTTGGGTCCAAGCGGCTGCCACTAAAATAATTATAACAGCACCCAATGGTGGTTACAATATATAATTTTATCATTTGGTATTATGTGCCACTTAGTGTAATATTGTAACATACTTTCTAATTGTCCCTGTAATTTTGAGGTTAGAATGGTGCAAAACTGAGTGAAAATAAAAAGGAACCGATTACAACAGACAGTGCTGTACAAGACATACTATCTAGATCAGAGCTTTCCAAACTTATCATGTTGGTGACACACTTTTTAGACCTACATCATTTTGCGACACAGTAATTGAGTTGTACTAGCAAACAGGAGGTTAAACTAACTTGTTTTAAGAGATACATAAATGATATAATAATATAATGTATTTACAAGTAACAGTAAGTATGTGCAAGAATAAAAAAAAAGTTTAATAACACCAATAGCTACTTACTATTTTAATGGGATGTATGAGGTTGATGGGATGAACACAGTTTCTGAATATTTGGTGGAATAATAGAAAAAGACACTCACATTTCATCATCAAGCATTTTTAAGCTTCCACTTCCTATCCATATATCAGGAGCAGCACTACTGGGAGCTAGCTGCACAAAAAACAAAAAACCCTGACTTCTGACTTCAGCTCAGCGTGCCAATGGGAATAGTTTCAGTTCCCACTGAGCTGTGCCAATAGGTTAAGATGACTAGGTATCAATCACGTGTCAACCATGTGATATGTCTAGCAGGCAGGTGGAAAGTCGGAAACCAAAAAAAATTTAAATAAAAAAAAAATGGTTCTGAGGCAGGGACACACCTACACACTGCCGCCGACACACTAATGTGTCATGACACACAGTTTGGAAAGTACTGATCTAGATGCATTGCAGGACTTGCTGGCCTCAGAGACAGTAAATGGGCATTGCCTCGTTTGTCCATAGGTGGGTTTATTGCATGCTCTCCCTGAAGGCAACAACTGCTCATTAAAGAAATAGGAAAGTCAAAATTAAACTTGCATGATTTAGATAGAGCATGTCATTTTAAGACACTTCTAAATTCACTTCTATTTTCAAGTGGGCTTAGTTCTCTTAGTATCCCTTGTTAAAAAATTAATACGCACATATCATACACTAGTGAGAGTCGCTGCTAATTGATGCCTGCACACATTTGTCTCTTGTGATTGGCTAATTAGATATTTTCAGCTTCCTGTCAGTACTGTAATGCTATTCCTTCAGCAATGGATAACAAGAGAATGAAGAAAATTTGATAATAGAATAAAATTGGAAAGTTGTTAAAAATTGTATGTTCTATCCGAATCATAAAAGAAAATTTGGGGTTTACTATCCCTTTAAGTCACTAAAGCCTCTGATTGGCTATAATACCCACAGTGTAATTTGAAGCTACAAATGCATAAACAAAACATGCACAGTTTAACTGCTTTCCTAAACTGCTGTCTGTATAGGGACAATTAAGTTATTCATTATATTTAATACCCCTTTAAAAAGTGAAATGAAAGTAAAATGTAATATTGTGCATATAGAAGAGCAAACTTAGGGGCCGATTTATTAAAGTGTGAGCAGACATGATCCGCTGTAGCGGATCATATCCACCGCACATCGATAAATGCCGACAGCGTCATTGCACAAGCATTTCACTAGAAATGCTTGTGCAATGCCGCCCCCTGCATATTCGTGGCCAGGGGTGTCAATCAGCACGAACGTATGCGATCGAGCGTATTGCTGTGCGCTGCCTCAGAGGTAGTGGACGAGTTAAGGAGCAGCGGTCTTAAGACCGCAACTCCTTCTTAACTCCTGTTTCTGGCCTGGTGCATTTAAATGCATTCAGGGGTTGTTTAATCGGCCCCTTACTGTTAAAGGGACAGTCTACTCCAGCATTCTTATTGTTTAAAAATATAGATAATCCATTTATTAACCATTCCCCAGTTTTGCATTACCAACACTGGTATATTAATACACTTTTTAACTCTGTAATTACCTTGTATCTAAGCCTCTGCAGACTGCCCCCTTATTTCTGTTCTTTTTACAGACTTGCATTTTAGCCAATCAGTGTTGACTTATAAATAACTCAAATGTGAGCATAATATTAATTATGACACACATGAACTAGCAAGAACTAGTATATGACACACATGAACTAGCATTGTCTAGCTGTGAAAAACTGTCAAAATGCACTGAGATTAGAGGTTGCCTTTAAGAGCTTAGAAATTATCATATGAGCCTACCTAGGTTTAGCTTTCAACAAAGAATAGCAAGAGAACAATGCAAGTTTAAAGATAAAAGTAAATTGGAAAGTTGTCTAAAATTGCATGCCCTATCCGAATCATGAATGTTTAATTTTGGCTAGACTGTTCCTTTAAGTATTGCTAAAAAAGGGACATTCTGATGCAAAAATGTCATGCACTAATGTATTACAGCAAGTGATTTATTTTCATTACCAACACAAGGCAACTATGCGCCTGATGATCAAAAACTCACCGGCACGGAGAGAAATCTCACCAAATCTTTCAGAACTTTTTTTGAGCATTATTTTGCAATGTAGGTGTCTCTCTTTCACATCTAGAACTCTGCATAAAGACATAAACAACTCTCAAGAAAAAAAAATACCTTTTAAAAAGTCTTTAAAGGAACTTGCGGTACTGAGGAGATTTATTAGATAATCTGGCCAGAACGAAGAGGTTTAGATCATCAGGCAGAGGGGCTGATTTATCAAGCCCTGTATGCTACCTTATGCAGCTGTTTCCGTGCAAGTCTTCAGGCTCGCCGGAAACAGGAGTTAAGAAGCAGTGGTCTTAAGACCGCTCCTCCTTAACTCGTCCGCCACCTCTGAGGCGGCGGACAGCAATCAGCCCGATCGGGTACGATCGGGTTGATTGACATTCCCTGCTAGAGGCCAATTGGCCACGAATGTGCAGGGGGAAGCATTGCACAAGCATTTCTCTAGCAATGCTTGTGCAATGATCAATGCCAACAGTGTATGCTGTCTGCATTTATCGATGTGCGGCGGACATGATCCGCTACAGCGGATCATGTCCGCCCACTCATTGATAATTCATCCCCTATATGTCTTTATTTAGCCACTGAAAAGGTATTAAACACATAGGTAACCTCCTACTTGGGAGCCACAAGCATTGTATGTCCTGAGCAGTAAACTGACAGTTAGCCACTCGGGATCGTCAGTCACAAAAACCTGCCAAACATCAGAGGCCTCTTGCTTTCGGAGATTAAACATAGTTAAATGTGTGCATGGTGACCACTCCTGTTAATAGTTAACCCCTTAACGACCGAGGACGTGCAGGGTACGTCCTCAAAAAAAAGGCAGTTAACGCCTGAGGACGTACCCTGCACGTCCTCGGTGTGGAAAGCAGCTGGAAGCGATCCTGCTCGCTTCCAGCTGCTTTCCGGTTATTGCAGTGATGCCTCGATATGGAGGCATCCTGCAATAACCTTAAATGGCCATCCGATGCAGAGAGAGCCACTCTGTGGCCCTCTCTGCACCGGACATCGATGGCCGGTATCGTTGGTGGGTGGGAGCGGACTTGGGAGGCGGGTGGGCGGCCATCGATGCGCCGTGTAATGTGCAGGGGGGCGGGATCGGGGGCGGGAGCGACGGGGGCGCGCATGTGAGCGCGCGCGTGCACGGGGGGGGCGGCGGGCGGGCGCGTGCACGGGGCGGGAGCGGGAGGGAACCGCTGCACTACAGAAAAAAAAATCTGAAAATAGCTATAATAAATAAGAAAAGAATAATGTTTCTAAGTGATCTGCAACTGGTGGGAGGTTGGGGGGGGACAGCTACACTACAGAAAAGGGGATTTTTAAAAAAAAAGATTTCTTTTTTTACTAAACTGGGTACTGGCAGACAGCTGCCAGTACCCAAGATGGCTCCCGCTAAGGCAGAGGGGGAGGGTTAGAGAGCTGTTTGGTGTGGGATCAGTGAGGTTGGGGGCTAAGGGGGATACTACAAAGCAGCATATGTAAATATGCTAAAAAAAAAAACTAAAAAACCCCACAAATATACCTTTTATTTTAGTACTGGCAGAGTTTCTGCCAGTACTTAAGATGGCGGGGACAATTGTGAGGTGGGGGAGGGAAGAGAGCTGTTTGGGAGGGATCAGGGGGTCTGATGTTTCAGGTGGGAGGCTGAGCTCTACACTAAAGCTAAAATTAACCCTGCAAGCTCCCTACAAGCTACATAATTAACCCCTTCACTGCTAGCCATAATACACGTGTGATGCGCATCGGCATTTAGTGGCCTTCTAATTAACAAAAAGCAACGCCAAAGCCATATATGTCTGCTATTTCTGAACAAAGGGTATCCCAGAGAAGCATTTACAACCATTTGTGCCATAATTGCACAAGCTGTTTGTAAATGATTTCAGTGAGAAACCTAAAATTGTGAAAAATTTAACGTTTTTTTTAATTTGATCGCATCTGGCGGTGAAATGGTGGCATGAAATATACCAAAATGGGCCTAGATCAATACTTTGGGTTGTCTACTAGACTACACTAAAGCTAAAATTAACCCTAGAAGCTCCCTACATGCTCCCTAATTAACCCCTTCACTGCGGGGCATAATACACGTGTGGTGCGCAGTGGCATTTAGCGCCCTTCTAATTACCAAAAAGCAACAACAAAAGCCATACATGTCTGCTATTTCTGAACAAAGGGGATCCCAGAGAAGAATTTACAACCATTTATGCCATAATTGCACAAGTTGTTTGTAAATAATTTCAGTGAGAAACCTAAAGTTTGTGAACAAAATTGTGAAAAAGTGAACAATTTTTTTTATTTGATTGCATTTGGCAGTGAAATGGTGGCATGAAATATACCAAAATGGGCCTAGATCAATACTTTGGGGTGTCTTCTAAAAAAAAATATATACATGTCAAGGGATATTCAGGGATTCCTGAAAGATATTAGTGTTTCAATGTAACTAGCGCTAATTTTGAAAAAAAGGGGTTTGGAAATAGCAAAGTGCTACTTGTACTTATGGCCCTATAACTTGCAAAAAAAGCAAAGAACATGTAAACATTGGGTATTTCTTAACTCAGGACAAAATTTAGAAACTATTTAGCATGGGTGTTTTTTGGTGGTTGTAGATGTGTAACAGATTTTGGGGGTCAAAGTTAGAAAAAGTGGGTTTTTTTCCATTTTTTCCTCATATTATATAATTTTTTTTATAGTTAATTATAAGATATGATGAAAATAATGGTATCTTTAGAAAGTCCACTTAATGGCGAGAAAAACGGTATATAATATATGTGGGTACAGTAAATGAGTAAGAGGAGAATTACAGCTAAACACAAACACTGCAGAAATGTAAAAATAGCCTTGGTCCCAAACGGACAGAAAATGGAAAAATGCTGCGGTCATTAAGGGGTTAAAGAGTAAATAAAAACAAATTGAGATTTTTTTTATCAAATGTTTAGTTACGCATAACAAAACAACTCTGCAATATGTTTCATGATCTATTTTGCCCCCTTTTAATGTAATTCAGCAATTTCTCATTCTCAGAACTTCAAATGCACCCTGCTGACTTCTCAAAGCTAAATAGGCTACTGAGGAGATTTATTAGATAATCTGGCCAGAGCGAAGAGGTTTAGATCATCAGGCAGAGGGGCCGATTTATCAAGCCCTCTGAGGTGGCAGACAGCAATCAGCCCGATCGGGTACGATCGGGTTGATTGACATCCCCTGCTAGCGGCCGATTGGCCACGAATGTGCAGGGGGCGGCATTGCACAAGCATTTCTCTAGCAATGCTTGTGCAATGATCAATGCCGACAGCATATGCTGTCTGAATTTATCAATGTGCGGCGGACATGATCGGCTACAGCGTATCATGTCCGCCCACACATTGATAATTCATCCCTTATATGTCTTTAACCACTGAAAAGGTATTAAACACATAGATAACCTCCTACTTGGGAGCCACAAGCATTGTATGTCTTGAGCAGTAAACTGACAAGTAGCCACTCGGGATCGTCAGTCACAAAAACCTGCCAAACATCAGAGGCCTCTTGCTTTGGGAGGTTAAACATAGTTAAATGTGTGCATGGTGACCACTCCTGTTAATAGTTAAAGAGATCGTAAACAAAAACAAATAAACAAAAACAAATTGAGATTTTTTTATCAAATGTTTAGTTATGCATAACAAAACAACTCTGCAATATGTTTCATTATTTATTTTGCCCCCTTTTAATGTAATTCAGCTCTGAGTATTGAGCAATTTCTCATTCTCAGAACTTCAAATGCACCCTGCTGACTTCTCAAGGCTAACTAGGCTACATATATGTCCCTAACTGGCTGTATCAGATAACAATTGCAAAACAATGCACTTACTATACTAACTTTATGGCTGTCAGCCTTATTGTCTACAGACTAAAAGCCCAGATTGGCTCCTCCAAATAAGGCAAATTGTGGGCGGAGTTTGGCTATTAAAAATAATTGCTGTAAAAAGATTGATGTGTTATTCTATAGCAACACAACAGAAATGTCTTGTAATTACAAGGTGTTTACTGTCCCTTTAAGTTAAACTTTTATTTGTTATACTTCTGATAAATTTTAGCAAGTAAAAATAATAAGATTAAAGGGATATGAAACCCCATTTTTTTTCTTTCAGGATTTAGATAGACCATGCCATTTTAAACAACTTTCTAATTTATTTCTCTTATCATTTTTCTTCATTCTCTTTGTATCTTTTGTTGAAAAGCAAGGATGCAAGCTCAGGAGCCGGCCCATTTATGGAACACTGTATGGCAGCAGTTTTTAAAGAATGCTATCCATCTAGTGCTCTTGTGGCAGCACTATTTCCTGCCATGGAGGGCTCCAAACGCCGGACAGATAGCTCAGCATGCTAAGGCTGAGGTCTCAAGGGTTGCAGGATTGATCCCCGGCGAGATCCACTCAGCCTTTCATCCTTCCGAGGTCGATAAATTGAGCAGCACCTTGAGACCCTTACGGGTGATTAGCTGCGCTTTACAAGTACCCAATACATACATACATACATGCAATACATATATACATGCAATACAATACATATAATACATACATACATACAATACATACATACAATACATACAATACATACATACAATACAATACAATACATACATACATACAATACAATACATACAATACATACAATACATACAATACAATACATACAATACATACATACATACAATACAATACATACATACATACAATACATACAATACAATACATACAATACAATACATACAATACAATACATACAATACAATACATACAATACATACATACATACAATACATACATACAATACATACAATACAATACATACAATACATACAATCATACAATACATACAATCATACAATACATACATACATTACATACAATACAATACATACAATACATACAATACATACATACAATACATACAATACATACAATACATACAATACATACATACATACAATACATACATACATACAATACATACATACATACAATACAATACATACAATACATACAATACATACATACAATACATACATACATACATACAATACATACAATACATACAATACAATACATACAATACATACATACATACAATACATACAATACATACATACATACATACATACAATACATACAATACATACATACAATACATATAATACATACATACATACAATACAATACATACAATACATACATACATACAATACATACATTACAATACATACATACAATACATACAATACATACAATACATACAATACAATACATACAATACATACATACATACATACAAACAATACAATACATACATACATACATACATACAATACAATACATACAATCATACAATACATACAATACATACAATACATACATACAATACATACAATACATACAATCATACATACATACATACAATACATACATACAATACATACATACATACATACATACAATACATACATACATACATACAATACATACATACAATACATACATACATACAATACATACATACAATACAATACATACAATACATGCAATCATACATACATACAATACATACATACAATACATACAATACATACATACATACATACATACAATACATACATACATACATACATACAATACATACAATACATACATACATACATACATACAATACATACAATACATACATACAATACAATACATACAATACATACATACAATCATACATACATACAATACATACATACAATACATACAATACATACATACATACAATACATACATACAATACATACATACAATACAATACATACAATACATACAATCATACATACATACAATACATACATACATACATACATACAATACATACAATACATACAATCATACATACATACAATACATACATACATACATACAATACATACAATACATACATACATACAATACATACATACAATACATACATACATACATACAATACATACATACAATACATACAATACATACATACAATACATACATACATACATACATACAATACATACATACAATACATACATACATACAATACATACATACATACATACATACAATACATACATACAATGCATACATACATACATACAATACATACATACAATACAATACATACAATACATACAATCATACATACATACAATACATACATACAATACATACAATACATACATACATACATACAATACATACATACAATACAATACATACAATACATACAATCATACATACAATACATACATACATACATACATACAATCATACATACATACAATACATACAATACATACATACATGCAATACATACATACAATACATACATACATACATACATACATACAATACATACAATACATACATACATACATACAATACATACAATACATACAATCATACATACATACAATACATACATACATACATACATACAATACATACAATACATACATACATACAATACATACATACAATACATACATACATACATACATACATACAATACATACAATACATACATACATACATACAATACATACAATACATACAATCATACATACATACAATACATACATACATACATACATACAATACATACAATACATACATACATACAATACATACATACAATACATACATACATACATACAATACATACAATACATACATACATACAATACATACATACAATACATACATACATACATACAATATATACATGCCTTAACAGGTATTGCTTCAACACAGAACATCATGGGTACAAAGTAGATTTGATAATTGAAGTAAATTGGAAACTATTTGAAAATGGTTTGCTCTGTCTGAAGCATAGAAGAAAATGTTCAGGGTTTCATATTTAAGATATAAAACAAAACAAGTCTCTAATACAACCCAGACATCACAGCTGTATCAGTGGGAAAAACACAAGCAATGCACAGACCATTAGGATAGATTATCGATATTGTTCAGTGATAAATAATGAAAGCTCAGAGGTACTTTATAGTTATTATCCATCTACATGGAAACTTGGGGTATATGGGCCCTCTATGACACTTGACCCTGTCAAGTTAATGGATGAAATAAACCTTGTAGCCAGAGCAACTGTGCTGTCATATGAGGGGTTAAACATTAAAGTCTTAAAGGGACATGAAACCCAACATTTTTCTTTTGTGATTTAGAAAGAGCATGCAATTTTAAACAACTTTCTAATTTACTTCTATTATCTAATTTGCTTAATTCTCTTGACATACTTTGCTGAAAAGCATATCTAGATAGGCTGCTGATTGGTTGCTGCACATAGATGCCTCGTGTGATTGGCTCCCCCATGTGCATTGCTATTTCTTCAATAAAGGATATCTAAAGAATGAAGCAAATTACATAATAGAAGTAAATTGGGATGTTGTTTAAATTTGTATTCTCTTCTTGAATCATGAAATAAAAACTTTGGGTTTAGTGTCCCTTTAAGTAAGTATATCTAATTGCAGAGACACAATATCTTATTACTACTAGGAGACTGGCAGCTACAATACTTTTGCTGTTCTAATTATTATCATGATATACAGTTATGTGCAATTTGACAATGCAAACAATAAATAGCAACAAGACAAAAATGATCAGACTGAGAGAGAAGGATCAGGGGGTCGATCCGATAAAAATCGTCGCCCGCAAAAGCCGGCGACGCCAATAATTGTGCGGATTTGGTATCCTATATACGGCGTAAGCTAGAAGTTACGCGCGTATATTTCTGCCGTCGCCCGCAGTTTTTTGGGCCATAGGCAGGTATACCAAACCCGCGCAGTTTGGTATCCAATATGCAGCGTAAGGACTTACGTGGCGAAAATGGAGAAAACTTACTCCATTTTCACCTCGCCACAAAAAGCAGCCGTAAGAAGCCTTACGCTGACTATTGGAGCCCCGTAACTCCCTAAACTAACTAGAAAATAAACCTAACACCTAACGCATGCGCAATGTCTATCTCCCTGTCAACCGCGATCTGCTAAAATAAACCTAACACCTAACGCATGCGCAATGTCTATCTACCTGTCAACTGCGATCCCCCCCCCCCCCCCCCGAAATCCCTAATAAAGTTATTACCCCCTAAACCGCCGCTCCCGGACCCCGCCGCCATCTACATAAACTAACCCCCTACTGTGAGCCTCTAAAACCGCCGCCATCTACCTTATCTATCCCCTAATCTGACCCCTTACACCGCCGCCACCTATATAAAAATTATTAACCCCTAATCTAATCCCCCTATACCGCCGCCAGCTATATTAATATTATTAACCCCTAATGTAAGCCCCTTACACCGCCGCCATCTCTATTAAAATGATTAACCCCTAATTTAATCTACCTACCCCGCCGCCAGCTATATTATCTATATTAACCCTAAGTATATTATAGTTAATATAGTTATTACATTATATATATTAACTATATTAACCCTAATTATATTAGGGTTAATATAGTTACTATAGTATTTATATTAACTATATTAACTCTATCTAACACTAACACCCCTAACTATATTTATATTAAATTAATCTAATTAATTTATAAACTAAAATATTCCTATTTAAATCTAAATACTTACCTATAAAATAAACCCTAAGATAACTACAATATAATTAATAATTACATTGTAGCTATGTTAGGGTTAATATTTATTTTACAGGTAAATTGTTAATTATTTTAACTAGGTATAATAGATATTAAATAGTTATTAACTATTTAATATCTACCTAGTTAAAATAATTACCCAATTACCTGTAAAATAAATCCTAACCTAAGTTATAAATACACCTACACTATCAATAAATTAAATAAAGTACAAACATCTATCTAAAAATACAATTAAATTAACTAAACTAAATTACAAAAAAAAAAAACACTAAATTACAAAAAATAAAAAAAAGATTACAAGATTTTTAAGCTAATTACACCTATTCTAAGCCCCCTAATAAAATAATAAACCCCCAAAATAAAAAAAATTCCCTGCCCTATTCTAAATTAAACATATTTCAAAGCTCTTTACCTTACCAGCCCTTAAAAGGGCCTTTTGTGGGGCATGCCCCAAAGAATTCAGCTCTTTTGCATTCAACAAATACAATCCCCCCCCCCCATTACAACCCACCACCCACATACCCCTATTCTAAACCCACCCAAACCCCCCTTAAAAAAGCCTAACACTACCCCCCTGAAGATCTCCCTACCTTGTCTTCACCACACCGGGCCGAACTCCTGATCCGATCCGGGCGATGTCGTCCTCCAAGCGGCAAAGAAGAATTCTTCCTCCGGCGATGTCATCCTCCAAGCGGCAAAGAAGAATTCTTCCTCCGGCGACGTCTTCCTCCAAGCGGCAGCAAAGTCTTCATTCTTCCGGCGGCATCTTCAATCTTCTTTCTTCGCTCCGCCGCCGCGGAGCATCCATCCCGGCCGACTGCTAAACTTGGAATGAGGTACCTTTAAATGACGTCATCCAAGATGGCGTCCGCCGAATTCCGATTGGCTGATAGGATTCTATCAGCCAATCGGAATTAAGTTAAAAAAATCTGATTGGCTGATTGAATCAGCCAATCAGATTCAAGTTCAATCCGATTGGCTGATCCAATCAGCCAATCAGATTGAGCTCGCATTCTATTGGCTGTTCCGATCAGCCAATAGAATGCGAGCTCAATCTGATTGGCTGATTGGATCAGCCAATCGGATTGAACTTGAATCTGATTGGCTGATTCAATCAGCCAATCAGATTTTTTTAACTTAATTCCGATTGGCTGATAGAATCCTATCAGCCAATCGGAATTCGGCGGACGCCATCTTGGATGACGTTATTTAAAGGTACCTCATTCCAAGTTTAGCAGTCGGCCGGGATGGATGCTCCGCGGCGGCGGAGCGAAGAAAGAAGATTGAAGATGCCGCCGGAAGAATGAAGACTTTGCTGCCGCTTGGAGGAAGACGTCGCCGGAGGAAGAATTCTTCTTTGCCGCTTGGAGGATGACATCGCCGGAGGAAGAATTCTTCTTTGCCGCTTGGAGGACGACATCGCCCGGATCGGATCAGGAGTTCGGCCCGGTGTGGTGAAGACAAGGTAGGGAGATCTTCAGGGGGGTAGTGTTAGGCTTTTTTAAGGGGGGTTTGGGTGGGTTTAGAATAGGGGTATGTGGGTGGTGGGTTGTAATGGGGGGGGGGGATTGTATTTGTTGAATGCAAAAGAGCTGAATTCTTTGGGGCATGCCCCACAAAAGGCCCTTTTAAGGGCTGGTAAGGTAAAGAGCTTTGAAATATGTTTAATTTAGAATAGGGCAGGGAATTTTTTTTATTTTGGGGGTTTATTATTTTATTAGGGGGCTTAGAATAGGTGTAATTAGCTTAAAAATCTTGTAATCTTTTTTTTATTTTTTGTAATTTAGTGTTTGTTTTTTTTTGTAATTTAGTTTAGTTAATTTAATTGTATTTTTAGATAGATGTTTGTACTTTATTTAATTTATTGATAGTGTAGGTGTATTTATAACTTAGGTTAGGATTTATTTTACAGGTAATTGGGTAATTATTTTAACTAGGTAGATATTAAATAGTTAATAACTATTTAATATCTATTATACCTAGTTAAAATAATTAACAATTTACCTGTAAAATAAATATTAACCCTAACATAGCTACAATGTAATTATTAATTATATTGTAGCTATCTTAGGGTTTATTTTATAGGTAAGTATTTAGATTTAAATAGGAATATTTTAGTTTATAAATTAATTAGATTAATTTAATATAAATATAGTTAGGGGTGTTAGTGTTAGATAGAGTTAATATAGTTAATATAAATACTATAGTAACTATATTAACCCTAATATAATTAGGGTTAATATAGTTAATATATATCTGTAATAACTATATTAACTATAATATACTTAGGGTTAATATAGATAATATAGCTGGCGGCGGGGTAGGTAGATTAAATTAGGGGTTAATCATTTTAATAGAGATGGCGGCGGTGTAAGGGGCTTACATTAGGGGTTAATAATTTTAATATAGATGGCGGCGGTGTTAGGGGCTCACTTTAGGGGGTTATAGATATAATATAGCTGGCGGCGGGGTACGGGAGCGGCGGTTTAGGGGTTAATAGCTTTTTTATTGTTAGGCTAGTGAGGGGGGATAGCGGATAGAGGGTTAGACAGTGCGGGCTATGTTAGGGAGGCGTGTTAGACAGTGCGGGCTATGTTAGGGAGGCGTGTTAGACAGTGCGGGTGTTTTAGACTTTAGTCAGGTTTTATAGGCGCCGGCAGATTCTAACGTGGCGCAAGTCACTGGCGACGCCAGAAATTTGTACTTACGCAGATTTCTGGACATCGCTGGTTTGTGAGACTTACGGCACGTTAGCATCTGACGGCGACCTATATGGGATGGCTCGAGTTGCGAGCTGAAACTGCGGGCGACGCCGGTTCCCTCGCTTGCGCCGCAAACTGCGATCTATATCGGATCGCGCCCCAGAGAGTCAGGGCATCTAGGGAGCTTACAACCTAGCTGGTAGTTTTGGCTTGTCACATGACTATATGTAGCTCCAGCAGTCAGACTATGTATAGGACAAGGGCTTAACAAGAGCAGTGACTTAAAGGGATATTCCAGCCAAAATTGGAAACCACATGGGTGCATTTCGGTATTGAACAGAAGAAATTTTGTAATATACATGCATTAGCAAAAATGCTTCTAATAAAAGCCATAGCTGTTTCAAATGTGTATTTAAGTATGCAATGTGCACCAGCATTTTAAACACAGAACTTGCTCAGAGAGCCTAAGATGCTTGTACCATCTGTTAATGACTCAATTTGTCAATTGCTGACATGATACAAACCCCACTGATGATCTGAGCAGCTGCATTATTTAAAATGTAGGTGCAGTGACAATATCTAGCTATGCTTCACATGCACACGCAGAGAAAAATGTTAACACTAAAACAGTGATAACTTTTACTAGAAGCATGTTTGCAAATACATGTATATTGCAAATATGTTTCTAAACAAAGATGTAATTCATCTATGTGACTGGAATTTCGCTTTAACACTACATCTTGTTTCATCAGGTTTATATTACTTCAGGAAGAATCAAAACTCCTGTAAAAAATGCATTTGCTTTGTTAAAGATCCCCTAAACACAAATTTAAAGCATAAAATGTTCTTTTATTATTGAAAGTATTGCAAAATACATTCATTATTTGTTTGTTGCTGAAAAATACATCTGAAAATGGTGCTTGTTACACTTTTTCCCAGAGAGTCTAGGGTTAATATTGTTATCTGTTATTATATGAACTTGTCTCCACCCACACCTTGTCTCTCATTGTGAGACAGACAGTAGTCCTTAATTCTAAACGTTGTCCCGCTGTCTTTCTGAGACAGGGCAACCAGATATGCCCAATCACCACCAGACACACCAGTCAACCACCCACACACATAATCTCTCCCACTATCCACCTGTGACCCCATTACCTTTCAACATCCTAAAAAGTGGTGACAGCCCCTCTCAACTTCTGAGGTCCCTAATACCTAGCCACAAATGTTGGAAGTATGCAGTGGTTATACTAGGTAGTTTATGTGTCAATAATATTGTGTATATATAAATATCTGAAGCATATTTAGCTATTAGATGGAGATAACAAAGGAATAGATGTTTGTTTCTTTAAATACCTATTTAAAGGGACAGTCTACCATAGAACATTGTGATTGTTTTAAAAGATAGATACTCCCTTTATTACCCATTCCCCAGTTTTGCATAACTTTTTACCTCTGTGATTACCTTTTATCTAGGAACCTTCTTCCAGCCCCCTGATCACATGACTGTGACTGTTTATTATCTATTGTCTTAAATGTAGCATTGCTTTGTGCTAAATCTTAAATAATCCCTTGTGCCTGAACACAGTGTTATCTATATGGCCAACGTGTACTTTCTGTCTCTTTGTGTTGAAAAGTTGTTCAATGCAACATTCTAGTTCCCAGTAGTGCATTGATGCTCCTCCAACAAAGGATACCAAGATAATTAAGCAAATCTGATAACAGAAGTAAATTGTAAAGTTGTTTAAAATTGTATGTTCCTCTTTAAATCATGAAAGAAAAATTGTGAGTTTCATGTCCATTTAAGTTATCAACAAAGGGCCAGATTACGAAGGGAGTGCAAATGACTGCTTCCCCTTGAGCCTTAATTGTGCTAGAAGTAAGCACTCATCTGGTTGCCCTCGTATTATGAGTTTAAAGTAAACTGTTTTCTCTTGTGCGCTAACCCAACAAGTGCAAAAAGCTGAAGTTAGAATATTGCATGCACGTTCACATATACCCCCGACAATAAAATATGAATATTTCACATTCCAATGTTCTGCACATATGTGCAGAACATTGTTCTATTTATTCATAAATACATATTTCTACATATATCTGATGGTATTTAGGTACACTATGGGCTCTATTTATCATCATAATTCTCCTACTTTTGCGCCTATAATTACTCTGTCGGATTTATTCTCCGATTTATCAACACATTTTACGCCCCAAAAAAGCTGTAATACGACCTAAAAATGCGACCAGTTTTTCGCTCTCGCCAAGGTGCACAGGTGCGCCAAATACAGCCAAAAAATAATGTATTTCGGTCGTATTTTTAGAAATACTTCCAACGAATCGCAGAAAATCATATTTATCATTATTTTGCGCCAAAGGAGAACCTATAATTCTCCTATAAATCCGACCGTGAAAATACTCCATAACCATGTAGGAGAACTTTGAATTTACTCCGTTATTTTCTTCATAGAAGATGGAGTTTTTTTTTATTTTGGCCGCTATTTCTCTTGCTCAGTTACAGACGTGTAATTTCAAATTCTTTTGAAAAGATATTTCAAAAGCCTGTGATAAGAGGCAGCCCTGAAATTAGCATATGAACCAAACTATGTTTAGTTTAAAATAAGATTATTTACAAAAAAGACATTTCACGAGAAAAGAAATTTAAAATTGTATTCATATTAATAAAGGTCCAATCGCAATAATTTACGTATTATTTCTAGACTGTCCCTAGAAACACTTTTGCAATAGTCATGTGTCATGTGGGGCATGCCAAGGGGGCTTGCATCATGTCAGCTATGAGATAAAAACATATAAATGCATATATATATATATATATATATATATATATTACAAATCAATATTTTAAAAACAAAATGAATATATGTCAATTAAATATTGAGGATGTAATGCAAGGCAGATTATATTCAAATGGATTAAACAATTTAGAAAAGTATTAATATATTAGTTATTAAAAAACCAAAGGATAAAAAAAAAAAAAAAAAATTTGATATAAACATTATTGGCTCGAAATACTCGACATTGAAAGCTGTTTTAATGATAAATAAGGCGCATTCTAAAAAATTGCGGCGAGATTTATCATTAATCCGCCGCATCTCGACAATGGAAATGATGATAAATATTGGCGCACATGTGCGCCTTTGCAAGGGCGAGATGCGGCGAGCTCATAGGATTCTAAAATGAATGATAAATAGAGCCCATATATCTATACCTGTATATATAGATGATTATATAGATGTTTAGCCAACTGCATTGTCACAAAATTAAAAAAAAATGTAAATGTTAAGAAAAATATATATTTTTTTCAATAGACTCATTTAACAAAGTTTTTGTCATTTAATAATATAGAACACATAATTACCACTGTGAGTGTATCCATGATTTATTCTTAAAATGGTTTTGGATTAGCTATGAGTAAAAATGCATAGATTCAATGCCAATGCAAGAGAAGGTTGCAGGTGTGATCATTTTTTAAAAAGATGCCTAGTACAATATAGGCTGCATTAATAGGTAGCTGACTCTTATGTACCAAACGTGAAACAAAAATTGTTATGGTTCAATTGTGTCTCAAGAGCTAATTGCAGAAGCTAGCTCAGATGTAGCTGACGTCTGAGCACCAACATGTTCTATATATTATGTGCTGGGTCTGTTTCTAATGCATAGCTTATTTTTTTCTCTTTGATGGGGTTCTGTTGCCAATACTTCAAAGCTGTCTTTTGTTAATAGTTTGCTCTGATTGGATGAGTTGTTTATGGGCCACCACAAAGTAAAACTTTACTCCTGCTCTTAACTTAATGTTGTGGTTATTTCTGCTACCAATTTACAGATCAAAGCTTTGTCTGCATGAGGACCACAGCAAGCGATTGTAACATCTTGATCACTAAATATAACCATGGCTTTGACCTTGATGTCTTTGTCTTGATGTTATAAACGCTGATCGCAAATTAGGAAGATCACATCTTTTTTACAGCCTGGATTGCTATGTAGTATTTGTATTCTCTAAATATTATAGGTCAGATTACGAGTTTAGCACAAACTAATGTGCACAAGCAATATCGGGTTTCCGAGATCGTTTGTGTGCAGGTTCAATTGCGCTAGTATTACAAGTTGAAAGTAAACGTAATCGCTTGAGCGCATTTGCGATTTACGCTAGAATGATTACTGCGTCCTCAGAGCTGTGGTTAACTGTTTTGCAAAACAAAATGTGTCGCAAAAATACTTTACAAAGTACACTTACACTTATAAAAACACCATCTAATAAAAATTATTTATAAAAAATATTACACACAAAAGTTATATGGGCTCAAAGATATGAGGTCTCAGGTGTTAGAAAAAAAAAGGCAAAAAAGGCAGACAAAGGGGTATAACATTGAGATACATACATATACATCTCCTAAGATAGATATGTATGTATTTATATATGTCTATATATGTGTACATATCTATTTTTGTATTTATATGTGTATATATGTATTTATATGTGTATATATGTATTTATATGTGTATATATGTATTTACAGACATATATACACATATAAACACATAAATACATATGTACACATATATAGAAGTCCTGTTCAGTTAAAACCATGTAAAAAAAAAAAAAGAAACATAAAAAATATGTATACTATATTCATATTTAATACAGTGTTATAATGTGTATTTACTGTAAATATTTCACATTCCTATGTTCTGCAAATAGATATTCCTATATATATATCTGTCTATGTATATATATATATATATATATATATATATATATATACATACACACACAGTATCTCACAAAAGTGAGTACACCCCTCACATTTTTGTAAATATTTTATTATATCTTTTCATGTGACAACACTGAAGAAATGACACCTTGCTACAATGTAAAGTAGTGAGTGTACAGCCTGTATAACAGTGTAAATTTGCTGTCCCCTCAAAATAACTCAACACACAGACATTAATGTCTAAACCGTTGGTAACAAAAGTGAGTATACCCCTAAGTGGAAATGTCCAAATTGGACCCAAAGTGTCAATATTTTGTGTGGCCACCATTATTTTCCAGCACTGCCTTAACCCTCTTGGACAAGGAGTTCACCAGAGCTTCACAGGTTGCCACTGGAGTCCTCTTCCACTCCTCCATGACGACATCACAGAGCTGGTGGATGTTAGAGACCTTGCGCTCCCCCATCTTCCGTTTGAGGATGCCCCACAGATGCTCCATAGGGTTAGGTCTGGAGACATGCTTAGTCAGTCCATCACCTTTACCCTCAGCTTCTTTAGCAAGGCAGCGGTCGTCTTGGAGGTGTATTTGAGGTCATTATCATGTTGGAATACTGCCCTGAGGGGATCATGCTCTGCTTCAATATGTCACAGTACATGTTGGCATTCATGGTTCCCTCAATGAACTGCAGCTCCCCAGTGCTGGCAGCACTCATGCAGGCCCAGACCATGACACTCCCACCACCATGCTTGACTATAGGCAAGACACACTTGTCTTTGTACTCCTCACCTGGTTGCCACCACACACGCTTGACACCATCTGAACCGAATAAGTTTATCATGTATAGATATATATGTTACCAAAATACCATCAGATAAATATAGAAATATGTATTTATGAATAAATAGAACATATTCTTCTATGTGAAGAACATTAGAATGTGAAATATTCATATTTTCATGTCGGGTTGCTGCACATGAGAATATGCGATCCGGTTTGTGCACGAGTTGGGTGTTTTTTTTCCACTTTTTCTCCATTGACTTCTATGGTAGAATAGGTTATCGCACGCGATATTGTAAGTTCGGCTTTTTGCATGCGTCGGGTTAGCGAGAGAGATAACTTTATACTTTCAACTCGTAATACCCGTGCAACCTGACACGCGCAAAAAGTTTACTTCTAGCACAATTAGAGCTCTAGCAAAATTACAAAATAGCGCTCCACTTGTAATTTGACTCTTACTGTGATGACATCTAATCTGATCTCCATACAAAGAAAACCAAACTTAGAGATATTAAACTCAATATTTAATCTCACTGTAAAATGTTTAATATAGGAAAGTGAAACATCATTGCAAAAACATTCATTATTTACTTGATCTGCTTATACTGTAAAATACCTTGTAAATTTGTATTTGTTTCACACCAAACCTCCACCATCCTGCTCAATGATGTAACAGCGAGAAAACAAGATTGTGTGCATCTGCCTCTGATTGGCTACAGCAAGTGACATGAGACATAAGGACTGCCCCAGGCCTTTTACAGTATTATTACACGTGTAATAAATAATAATATTGATAATAAAGGAGGGAATAATCTCAGTCTCCAATAATCTATCTATCTGTCTTCCTTCCTTTCTATCTATCTATCTATCTATCTATCTATCTATCTATTTATCTTTATCTCTCTGTCCATCTTTCTATCTGTCTGTCCCTATCTATCTATCTATCTATCTATCTATCTATCTCACTCTCTCTCTAACTATCTCTGTCAGTCTTCCTTTCTATCTATCTATCTTTGTCCATCACATTTTACAGTTCTGTCACATCAGTAGCTATCTCTCTGCCTATCTATCTATCTATCTATCTATCTATCTATCTATCTATCTCACTCTCTCTCTAACTATCTCTGTCAGTCTTCCTTTCTATCTATCTATCTTTGTCCATCACATTTTACAGTTCTGTCACATCAGTAGCTATCTCTCTGCCTATCTATCTATCTATCTATCTATCTATCTATCTATCTATCTATCTATCTATCTCACTCTCTCTCTAACTATCTCTGTCAGTCTTCCTTTCTATCTATCTATCTCTCTTTGTCCATCACATTTTACAGTTCTGTCACATCAGTAGCTATCTCTCTGCCTATCTATCTATCTATCTATCTATCTATCTATCTATCTATCTATCTATCTATCTACCTATCTATCTGTACTGATTGGATGATCTTTAACAGCTGTCTCTGAAGCAGATATACAGTTTAAAGGAAGCTTTTATGCAACTGAAAGTATATTGCAAACGTCTCGTTACATGATGATCAATCACGTCTCATCACAGTCTGCAGTGTCAAGTGCCATTTACAATAAAAATCTGCATGATATAAACCAATATAAACATGTCCCTAAAGAATAAGTTATAAAATGACTCACAAGCAACCATCTGATTTATAAAAGCACAATTATGAAAGTAAGTAAACATTATTAATCCAGGGACATCACTACAGTGAGCACTTATAATAAAGAATCTAACCATTAGCTATACAGAATGGAAATGAAAAATAAAAACCACAAGATTGTCCCACTATATAATTGATCTTCATTTAGCCTCATGCTGTACAATGATCCAGACAGGCTGAGGATAGCTACTGATATGACAGAGACATAAAATAGGAACTCCCAGTTTACATATTCTTATCAGTTAAACAAAGCCCCTGTAGGGCTTTGTAGGCATAAAATGCATTAAAGGGATAGTAAAGTCCAAATTAAACTTTCATGATTCAGATAGCGCATGCAATTTTAAACAGCTTTCTAATTTACTTTAATCATCAAATTTGCTTTGTTCTCTTGGTATTCTTAGTTGAAAGCTAAACCTAGGTAGGCTCATATGCTAATTTCTAAGCCCTTGAAGGCCGTCTCTAATCTGAATGTATTTGACAGTTTTTCACAGCTAGAGGGTGTAAGTTCATGTGTTTCATATAAATAACATTGTGCTCATGCACGTGAAGATATTTAATAGTCAGCACTAATTGCCTAAAATGCAAGTCTGTCAAAAGATCCGAGATAAGTAGGCAGTCTGCAGAAGTTTAGATACAAGGTAATTACAGAGATAAAAAAAGTATATTTCTATACCAGTGTTGGTTATGCAAAACTGGAGAACGGTAATTAAAGGGATTTTCTATCTTTTTAAACAATAACATTTTTGGTGTTTACGATCCCTTTAAGACTTATAAAGGACAGAAATGGAAGAATACTTCATTTTCATCACAAACCAGATTGAGTTTTCATTGAACAACATTGTACCATAAATGTGAGAAACATATTTGTTGCAGTTTTTGATACAAAAACAAAGCAAAAAAGGGTCATTCTAAATGTCATAAATAAAGTTGTTAGATTTTATTTGTATATAAACTAACCATTGTAGAAGCCCATTAAATAAAGCCAAGACCCATACTCACTGGGAAAGGGTGTCGGAAAAAATGAAGCTACATATATTACAGTTCCCAGCAGAAACAGAAAAAAATGACTGTTAACTGCTAACAGATTACAAAATATCCCACACGTACAAAGCATGGTTATATATGGTAATCGTGTCCCTTTGGGGCGAGACTGTAAATGGAAGATCAGTTACATTCCACTTTGTACAGCAGAAAATTAACATTTGTTTTATTTGTGTATGTTGCAAGAGGATTTTATATGCTCTATCGATCTATCTATCTATCTATCTATCTATCTATCTGTCTGTCTGGTACAGCATTTAATTATTGCACGGTTGCTTGTATAAAAAAGTGTGTTTTTCCCCTGAAAATGCAATTAAAGGGACACTCAGGTTAAATTACATTTTCATGATTCAGTTTCAGTATGTAATTTTAAACAACTTTCCAATTTACTTCCATTATAAAAAATGTGCACAGTCTTTTATGTTTACAATTTTTGAGTCACCAGATCCTACTGAGCATGTGCAAGAATTCACAGACTATACGTGTATGAATTTGTGATTGGCTGATTGCTATCACATGGTACAAGGGGAGTGGAAATATACATAACTTTGAAATTTGCTATAAAAAAATCTACTACTCATTTCAGACTAAGTGCTATTGCATTGTCTTGTTAACTTGCATTTGTTGATTATGCAAATCTAATGTGTTGACTGGTCCTTTAAACAAAGTCAGCACTATAGGGGCAATGCACTACTGGGAGCTAGCTGAGCACATCTGGTGAGACAATAACAAGAGGCAAATATGTGTACTCACCAATCACCAGCTAGCTCCAAGTAGAGTAGGATATGTACATAAAAAAATTCTTAAAACTACATGCTCTGTTTGTAACATACAATTTCATTTTGTTTTTCCTGTCCCTTTAAGCACCATAATAATAAAAAAAATCTACATTAAAAAGAAATGTTATGAACATGTAAACCTTATATTGTTAACAATGCTTTTTGAGTATCATTTAACTTATCTCCTCTGCTGTGTCTAATTAGGTACAGCTATACAGAAGCTCATACACTGATTAATCACCCGAAGTCTACAGAATATACTGTAGGCCTTCTAAACCTGGCAAAATAAAGGAAGTAGATTACAGATTTTATTCTATGTAAATATTGTATTCATGTATCCCGATTATCCAGCATCCTTCAGGATTGTCATCGTTTGGGAAGTCTGGCAAATTACTCTCTCATAAATAAAACTCTTGGACCTTGCAAACCGAACTAGCCAGTCCAGGTTTATTTGCTTGGCAGATCCAGAAGACTAGTTCCAGAAGTATCTAACGCATTGGAGGGCCCTCAATTCCTCCTGAATTTGTTTGACAAATTTTGTCTTGTCTCTTACAAGTATTGTATCATTGTTTTACTTACAAGAATTGTATCCATGGACAGAGCTGAGGAATATGTTGCCACTTTATAAATAAAGTTTATTATTAATAATAAAATAATAATGACATGTACAAGATGAGCAAGTGTAGATATCAGAGAAGAAATGTACTGTGCAAAAGTTTTAGGCAGGTGTCACAAAAAGCAAGATTTAAAGATAGAAATGTACATTTATATTTTGTCAATTAGAAAAATGCAAAGTGAGTGGACAGCAGAAAAATTTATATCAAATCAATATTTTGTGTTACCACCCTTTGGCTTCAAAACAGCAACAATTCTTCTAGATACACTTGCACACAGGTTTTTAAGGAACTTGGCAGGTAGAGGTTGTTCCGCACATCTTGAAGAACTAACCACAGTTCTTCTATGGCTTTATTCAGCCTACGTTGCTTCTGTCTCTTCATGTAATCCTCCCAGACACACTCAATAATGTTGAGATCAAGGCTCTGGGGGGCCATACCATCACTTCCAGGACTCCTTGTTCTTCTTTATGCTGAAGATAGGCCTTAATGACTTTAGCTATATTTTTGCAGTCGTTGTCATGTTGCAGAATAATTTTGGGGCCAATCAGACGCTTCCCTGATGGTATTACATGATGAATAAGTATCTGCCTGTACTTCTCAGCATTAAGGAGATCATTATTTTTTACCAAATTCTCAACACCATTTGCAGAAATGCAGCCCCAGACTTGCAAGGAACCTCCATCATGCTTCACTGTTGCCTGCAGACACTCACTCTGGTACTGCTCTCCAGCCCTTCGGTGGACAATCTGTCTTCTGCTACAGTCAAATATATACAATTTTGACGCAGCAGTCTAGACCAGTGTTTCTCAACAGCCGGGCCGCGGCCCACTACCGGGCCGCGACGGCCCTGCTGGTGGGCCGCGACCCGACATTACTTCCAGACACTCGCTCTGACAGGCCCGCCTTTACACATCTCCTAAATTTTGGACGGGCCTGTCAGAGTGCCACTGTGCATGTCAGTTTGTGCACTGTGAGCATGTGACCGGAAGAAGCGGCTGGCGGCGTGCAGAGCGTGAAGCATCGGCTCACAGGTAAGTAAGCCCACTGACACCAATTACATAATTACGGCCCCTGACACCAATGTGTATTTGTAAACTGAGTGTGTGTGTGTATATATATATATATATATATATATATGGATCCCACTGACACCAATGAATTATAAAATATTAACCCACTGTAAACTATATATATATATATATATATATATATATATATATATATATATATATATGGACCCACTGACACCAATGAATTATCATATATATATATATATATATATATATATATAAAACAGTGGGTTAATTATATGATAATTCATTGGTGTCAGTGGGATCCATATATATAAATATATATATATAAATATATAGTTTACAGTGGGTTAATATTTTATAATTCATTGGTGTCAGTGGGATCCATATATATATATATATATATATATATATATATATATATTATAATTATATGATAATTCAGTGGTGTGGGATCCATATATAATATATATATATATATATAAATGGTTTATAGTGGGTTAATTTTATAATTCATTGGTGTCAGTGGGTGATGGAGGAGAGAGAGAAAGAAAGAAAGAAAGAAAGAAAGAAAGAAAGAAAGAAAGAGAGGGGGAGAGAGAGAGGGAGGAGAGAGACAGAAAGAGAGGGAGGAGAGAGAGAGAGAGAGAGAGAGGGAGGAGATAGATAGAGACAGAGAAAGAGAAGGGGGAGGAGAGAGAGAAAGAGAGAGGGCCCTGGACCAGTCTGGCTAAAACTTACCGGGCCTTGAGGTCACTTAGGTTGAGAACCACTGGTCTAGACCACATGCTGCTATTTTTCTGCATCCCAGTTCCTGTGTTTTCATGCATAGTTGAGACGCTTTGCCTTGATTCTATGTCGGAGATATGGCTTTTTGGCAGCAAGTCTTCCATGAAGACCATTTATGACCAGATTTCTCAAGACAGTAGATGTGTGTATCAGGAATCCACTAGTTTCTGTCAATTCTGAGATGATGGCTCTGCTGGACATCTTCCAAATGTGAAGGAAAGTAAGCATTATGTGTCTTTCATTTGCTGCACTAAGTCCCCTTGTCAAACCAATGTGTCTACATTGCCCATTTCTTTGTGCTTCAGAAGAGCTTGGACAACACAACTGGAAACCCTGTCTACCTTGTAATTTCTAACTGGGAAAGGCCTTGCTGAAGCAGTCTGCAAAGAACGAACAACAGTTCAGTGGCATGTTCTATGGCCCGGCTACCACATGAGAGCAGCTTCTTTTAGTCCAATTGTGCTTTTCACAGAGGAACATTTTCCTGAAGTATATAAGTCTGATCCTGCTTGACAAAGTCAGTCCAGCCCCGAAATACCAGGCAACCACAGATGATTGTTTCAGCCCCCTTTGGGCCTCATCAGTGAGGTGCAGCCATATCCCTTTAAGCACATAACTGCCATGGTATATGCCTTTTGACATTAGCCTGTCTTCAGAAACCTCACCTTGATAGCAAAGTATGGCTGTCCCTCACCCAATTTTATTCCTCTTAAACAGCTGTTTCTATTTCAGTTAATGATTGTGTTTCAACCTATATATTAAATTAATGACCATTAGCACCTGTTTGGTATAATTGTTTAAACATGTTTAATCATGCACCTGACTATATGCCTCCAAAATCCCTGACTTTGAGCAAGTTTACCTAGCAGAATTGATGCAGTTTTGGAGGTAAAGCGTGGTCACACCAAATACTTTTGCTTATTTGAACTTGAACTATTGTAGCACAATATATACTACACATTATGCAAAAACATTCTAAACTCACTGTTTATGTGCAAAGAAATATGCTTTGAGTAATTTGGAATCTTTCCAGAACATTCTTATAGTTTGTGTAACACCCTCATCTGAATGCCTTGGTGCCCCAAGGTGCCCTGAAACCTTTGTTGAGAATAAATGGTTTAGTTTTTGGGTGACAGTGAAAATATTACTGCATTTAACTGGCTACATTAACAGAGACCAGAATTATTGATTCCACTAGGCTTGCAGGTATTTATTAAAAGTGTAATAAATTATAATATTAATAATATAGGAAGGAATCAACAAGTCTTTGTTTTTATAAATCTGTCTGTCTATCTCTCCCTTTGTCCGTCCATCTGTCTATTGGTCTATCTATCTATCTATCTATCTATCTATCTATCTATCTGTAAACTACTATTTTTGTGTGCTTTCTAGTTCAGGTCCAGTTCACATTCTGCAGTAGTGCAAACCATATCAAGTGTGAATTCTTGGATGTTTTGTTGATTCACAGGGACCGCTGCTCCATAACTTGTCCACCTGCTCTGAGGCGGCAGACAGAAATCAACCCGATCGAATACGATCAGGTTGATTGACACCCCCTGCTAGTTTCGGATTGGCCGCGAATCTGCAGGGGGCAGCATTGCACTGGCAGTTCACAAGAACGGCTGGTGCAATGATAAATCACTGTCGGCATTTATCGATGTGCAGCAATGTGCAGCGGACATGATACACTACTTCGTATCATGTCCGCTCGCACATTGATAAATATGCCCCACAGTGGGCATCGAGGCACCAATTTCAACTTCCAACAGTGGAAGCGACATGCTTGCCATTTAATAATACTGACACCTTGCTCTGTCACTTTGTTTTTCTCAGTCCCCAGCAAAACGTATATATGTTTATATGACAATACAAGATCATTAAAGGGACACTAATCACAAATTGTAAACTACATAATTATAAACCTTCACATATAAGAATAATTTTGCAATAAAAACTGCAGATGTATTTTGTCAAATGAGTATATTGGTTTATGTTTATCCTTTTCACTGATTTCCCTATCCCCCAGAACAAAAGAACCCTTGCCAACCAATCACAAACTAATATTCAGATATAGCACAAACTTTGTTTGCACATGTGCAAACTGGGTTAGCCTCCACTTTTGTAATCCCTTAAAGGGACACTGAACCCAAATTTTTTCTTTTGTGATTCAGATAGAGCATGCAATTTTAAGCAACTTTCTAATTTACTCCTAATATCAAATTTTCTTCATTCTCATTGTATCTTTATCTGAAAAGCAAGAATGTAAGTTTAGATTCCGGCCCATTTTTGGTGAACAACCTGGGTTGTTCTTGATGATTGGTGGATAAATTCACCCACCAATAAACAAGTGCTGTTCAGGGTCTGAAACAAAAATTGTCTGGCTCCTTAGCTTAGATGCCTTCTTTTTCAAATAAAGATAAGAAGAGAACAAAGAATAATTGATAATAATAATAATAAGGGGAGGTTTAGCACTGATTCAGTTTGGTTACTATTTGCCTATCATGATTGTTGATGCAAAACTGATAATCCTCCTCTTAAAAGCAAGTGACACCACAGAAGCTTAGGGATGGAGAGGAAATTAAACAAAACATCACATAAATTGCCTTAAAGTATTAACCCAAGCCTCCCTGGGAACAAGTGTATTTTACAACAAAAGGTTGCAATATAAATCATAAATGTATATTGTAATAATGTTTCACTTGCAATAATGAAACATTTTATGCATTGTTGAAATGTCAAGTTTAAAGGTACACTGAACCCAAATTTTTTCTTTCATGATTTAGATAGAGCATGCAATTTTAAGCAACTTTCTTATTTACTCCTATTATCAATTTTTCTTTGTTCTCTTGCTTTCTTTATTTGAAAAAGAAGACATCTAAGCATTTTTTTTGTTCAGAACCATGGAAAGCACTTGTTTATTGGTGGATGAATTTATCCACCAATCAGCAAGAACAACCCAGGTTGTTCACCAGAAATGGGCCGGCATCTAAACTTACATTCTTGCCTTTCAAATATGGATACCAAGAGAATGAAGACAATTTGATAATAGGAGTAAATCATAAAGTTGCTTAAAAATGCATACTCTATCTGAATCACAAAAGAAAAAAATTGGGTTCAGTGTCCCTTTAAAGTGCAAGTTAATTTTCTGCTAAAACATTAATGCCATGGAATGAGCTTATAACCCTGTATGTAGTCGCTAACATTTTTCTCACATATGGTCTTTTCTGATCCTCCGCCCACCCGCTCATTTCCCAGTTTTTCTCTTTCACGTCTAAGAACGGTTCCACCCGCTCTTACGTGTTTATCCGTGTGCGCTCTAGTGAAGCATCCTGTATTGCACATGTTTAAAAATACAATCTCTGTTGTGATACATATTAAACCAATGAATCACTAGATTTATTGTTTTGTATCATAGCAGTGATCATATTAGCGGTTCCTGTACGCATGCGTGTCTCATGAACAGGCATTGAATTCAATGAGAAACGCATGCATAGTTTAAGTTGGGGGCGTATAGTAATCATGAAGAAGATATTCATCATTTCAAAATAAACATATTTTTTTATATCCAGGCGGAGTGACGGCGATATATAATAGCGGATTGAAAGGTAAAATTATACGTTTATTAGTACAAAAATAAATAATTCATGAATTAATCTCAACCTAATTTTAGATATACTTTGCGTTGCGGCATAGAGGGTGCATGATAGTTTACTTTTCCTTTAATGGTCCTTTAAAGACATAGAGAGTATTATCTATTCTGTTCAAAAGAAGTCTTCAAACTGGTTAATATGAATATAACTAATATTATATAATACTACGGCAACATAAAATAGTAACACTTGACCAAGTGTTGTTATTCAAAAAGTCAGTCATATAGATTTGGGATGCCTCTGGGTATCAGTTATGATTAAGATTGATGATAAAGCTAGTGTTAAGGTTCACCATTTGCACATAAGAAATGCAACTCTCTGATAGAGAAGGAGTTACCAATAGTCACCATTTTGACTGTCACCGTTAGATTAGTATGTTACATTTTTAGTGTCTTTGGTTATTCATATTTATCATTTTAGCAAGGAAGTATACTTAGGTATCCTGAGTGTCTGACATAAGAGAGAATGAGCTCATAGACCAAGAGTAGAGTTAAATCTGATGTAGCTAAGCATCATTTTATAAATCTGTCTGTCTCCCATTCTGATGGCACTAGTAGTTCCTGGAAATTGTGTATTTGGTAACAAATGTATTTGCTTGTTTATTTCTGGCATGAACAACTGGTTGCCTATGGATATGCCTAGTGGGTTTCAAGACCAAGGCCTGGCCATGCTTGGTCAGTTGACTTGATAAACTATCATTGCTTGGGGTCAGCAGGACATATTCCTATCTACTCTTGTATGAACTACAGGTTCATCGCCAGTGAATTTGTTAATAATCTTATCATCTAGTTGTCTAAATATCTTTATGTTCTACCTATTGCAGTGTGTAATTCTGACACTTTCACTCTAAACACACACTCAGGTTTTCTTCCAGCCCAATCCATTTATTTACTTTATAACACACTGTATAAAATCATTTCAGTAAATATTTTTTTTTAGAAATTCATTACTATAGTTCAATTTCTCAGTTAAACCAGTTTCACTTCCTTTAAGGGACACTAAACCCAAGTTTATTCCTTCATGATTCAGATAGAGCATGCAATTTTAAGCAACTTTCTAATTTACTCCTATTATCAATGTTTCTTCATTCTCTTGCTATCTTTATTTGAAAAAGCAAGAATGTAAATTTAGAAGCCGGACCATTTTTGGTTCACAACCTGGGTTGTCCTTGCTGATTGGACAGCACCAATAAACAAGTGCTGTCCAAGGTTCTAAACCAAAAATTGCCTGGCTCCTTAGCTTAGATGCCTTCTTTTTTAAATAAAGATAGCAAGATAATGAAGAAAAATTGATATTAGGAGTAAAATAGAAAGTTGCTTAAAATTGCATGCTCTATCTGAATCATGAAAGAAAAAATGTGGGTTTAGTGTCCCTTTAAGTATAATCTTTAGTCTTTTAATAATCTTTTTTCTAATTTAGAATATAGAGAAACAAGTTTACGATATAATTATAAAATCAGTAAAGTTCATGCAAGAAACAAGCGCGCACACATACAGATATATATACACTCACGGGCCACTTTATTAGTTACACCTAGCTAGTACCAGGTTGGACCCCCTTTTGCCATCAGAACTTAATTCTTCATGTCATGGATTCAACAAGGTGTTGGAAACATTCCTCAGACATTTTGGTCCATATTGACATGATAGCATCACACAGTTGCTGCAGAATTGTCGGCTGCACATTCATGATGCAAATCTACCGTTCCACCACACCCCAAAGGTGCTCTATTGGATTAAGATCTGGTGACTGTGGAGGCCATTGGAGTACAATGAACTCATTGTCATGTTCAAGAAACCAGTTTGAGATGATTTGAGCTTTTTGACATGGTGCATTATCCTGCTGGAAGTAGCCATCAGAAGATGGGTACACTGTAGTCATAAAGGGATGGACATGGTCAGCAACAATACTCAGGTAGGCTGTGGAATTTAAACAATGCTCAATTGGTACTAAGGGGGTCAAAGTGTGCCAAGAAAATATCCCACACACCATTACACCACCACCACCAGCCTGAACCGTTGATACAAGGAAGGATAGATCCATGCTTTCATGTAGTTTACGCCAAATTCTGACCTTACCATCTGAATGTCACAGCTGAAATTGAGACTCATCAGACCAGGCAACGTTTTTCGAATATTCTATTATCCAATTTTGGTGAGCCTGTGCAAATTGTAGCCTCAGTTTCCTGTTCTTAGCGGACAGGAGTGACACCCGGTGTGGTCTTCTGCTGCTGTGGCCCATGATCTTCAAGGTTCGGCGTGTTATGCGTTCAGAGATGGTATTCTGCCTACCTTGGTTGTAACGAGTGGTTATTTGAGTTACTGTTGCCTTTCTATCATCTCAAACCAGTCTGCCCATTCTCCTCTGACCTCTGACATCAACAAGGCATTTTCATCCACACAACTGCCGCTCTCTGGATATTTTCTCTTTTTCGGATCATTCTCTGTAACCATAGACATGGTTGTGCGTGAAAATCCCAGTAGATCAACAACCATGCCACGTTCAAAGTCACTTAAATCCCCTTTCTTCTCCATTCTGATGCTCGGTTTGAACCTCAGCAAGTTGTCTTCACCACCTCTAGATGCCTAAATGCATTGAGTTGCTGCCATGTGATTGGCTGATTGGCAGCGTTACCAAGCAATTGAAAATGTGTACCTAATTAAGTAGCCCGTGAGTGTATATTCACACAAACACACAATTGCATAATCAACAGTTACATAATAAAAAGACAATGCAATAGTAGTAGATTATTTTTCTAACAATGTTCAAAAACATTTGCACATGCTCAGTAGAAGTGTGCATATAAAGACAAAATAAATAATGAATATACATTGCAATAATAAAACATGTTATGCATATTTTCAATTAAAGGACTACAATTATATAGAAAGAAAGAAAGATTCTATAGAGTAAATTCCAGACAAAGGGCTTAAAGGGACATTCCAGCCAAAATTTAAATGCATATAGATTAATTACTTATTTGAATAAAACATATTTGCAATATACATGCATTGGCAAAAATGTTTTTAGTAAAAGTTATCACTGTTTTAGTGTTAATATTTTTCTGTGCACGTGCACATGCATGTGAAGCATAGCTAAGTCTTCTCAGTGCACCAGCATTTTAAATACTGCAGCTGTTTAGAGCACCAGCGGGGCTTGTATCATATCAGCAATTAACAAATTGAGTCATTGCTAGATAATACAAGCACCTCTCTGAGCAACTGCTGTGTTTAAAATGTATCAGTTTTAGTGAAAACTAAAACCACTCAAAGCAGTGAATAAGTAATGTTGTTGTTATTTTTTCCAAAACATATCGAAAAATATAAAAACTCCACAATTTGTTCCAAAAAGAACTAACTTCCACAATCCATTTACAAATCAATACCCTAAAAGGCTGACAGGCAGTAAAACATCAATAATTGTAGTTATATTTGCACTTATAGGCACACAAGGTGTTCCATGAATTAAAATAGCCTGATACAGAATGTCTCATTTATCTCTAATAAGGGAGATTACCGATATCTTGGATACAAATGTCATTGGACGTATTGTGCCTCCTGGAACTACATGCAAATTATTTCACCAGCATATAAGGTTTCTTACAGCAATTTGTTTCTAATAAATGCACTTGCTTTAAAATACACTTTAGCAACCTAAATGCAAAATAAAAAACAAATGAGCGAACTATATTAATCTTCTGAATCTCCCATTGAAAACACGTTCTTGAGTTTACAGAGGAATTGGAATGAAACAAAGTGCACGGCCTATATTGTGGATCTGTTCCTTGACTAACAGAACTATTACATTAGTTTGACACTATAAATTAGAAAATATTACCAGACTAAACAATGTAACAGAAATATTCATTGCTTCTGAAACACTTTACAACTTGAGAATAGAATGTAATGTTGCAAATATGTTGGCTACTGTTTAAAAAAAGAGGTTGTTACAAAACTATTTGGCTTATATTTGGAGCTGTCCAGCTTTGGACATTATGCAAATTTCAATTTGTTCAAAATGTACTGTGAATTTACCCAAGCTCACTATAGAGTATCATGGGTAAGATCTATTAAAGGGACGGTAAACACCATGTAATTTTATTTCTGTTGTGTTGCTATAGAATATATTAAGTATATAAGTCTAACATCTACCTTGCTGCAATTGTTTTCCAATATCAAAACTCCACCCTCACCTTGCCTTACTTGGAGGAGCCCAACCAGTTTAGCCAAAAATGTTCTCCCCATTAATTTGTTCCCAATGACCCATTTTACCTGTTGGAGGGTATTAAATTGTTTACCCTTATTTCAGCATTTGAAAAAGCTGATTTAGCCCGTGGTATCCCCACCTATACAGAAAGTCCAGGCTATTGACAGGTTATGTAAACACAGCCAGCAGAAGAACTTACACTCTCGGTGGGGTGTAGAAGAGATAACTAATAAAATGATAATTTTCTGTTGTTCTCTCTAAGTATTGAGCTTTGGTTTGCAAACAAATGTGAGATAAGGAAGCAAATGTGTGTACACAAAGTGATAACATAATAGATATAATTTTACCTGCAAGCTCAATCCAATAGGCTGTGGTTTCAAAGCACAAAACCAGCAATTTCATACACACAAATAAACCTGAAAATACAATTAATTTGTCATACATTCTATACTCTGTAGCTGGTATAAGTAATTGGAAATACATTCATTGATTTTTTTTTTTTTTACAGTGTACTGTCCCTTTAAGTCTGCAGCTGTGATTATGTTAGTATGCATTGTTTTGCAGATGTTATCAGTTAAATTATATTCGAGACATATATGTAAAGGGTGCATTTCTAGCTATGAGAAATAACACAAATTTCAGAGTTAAATTACATGAAAAGGGGGCAAAAAAAATAATGGAAATATAATGCAAGATTGATTCATTATGAATAACTAAACATTTTACATAAATTTATATACATTTTTTTTCAAGGTGTATACTGTCCCTTTAAGCAGAATTTTGCAATGTTGGGTATATTTTCACAAAAATATTATAAAAAAGATTTTTTTAAAATTTTATAATAAATTCTGCCAAGTAAATTATTAAAAATAGTATAACAATATATCATTCCACAAGAAGAAAATGTTGTCTTCATGGCTTTGTTAGAGCATATTAAGTCCAAATTGAACTTCCATGATTCAAATAGTACAATTTAAAAAAGTTCACTATACATGAAATATATTTCTCTCTCTTGTTTTCTGTTGTTAAAGGGACACTAAACCCAATTTTTTTTCAAGATTCAGATGGATCATGAAATTTTAAGCAACTTTCTAATGTACTCCTATTATCAATTTTTCTTTGTTCTCTTGCTATCTTTATTTAAAAAGCAGCAATGTAAATCTTAGCAGCCAGCCCATTTTAGGTTAAGCACCATGGATAGTGATTGCTTACTGGTGGCTGACAATAAACAAGCATAACCCAGATTCTCAACCTAAAATAGGCCGGCTCCTATGCATCAAATTCCTGCTTTTTAAATAAAGATAGCAAGAGAACAAATAAAAATTGATAATAGGAGTACATTAGAAAGTTGCTTAAAATTGCACTCTCTATCTGAATAAAAAAATAAAAAATGTGGGCTTAGTGTCCCTTTAACGACCACGGACGTGCCAGGCATGTCCTCCATAGGAGGTCACTTAAAGACCAAGGACGTGCCTGGCACGTCCATTGGGGTTTGAAGCTCTGGAAGCGATCCTGATCGCTTCCAGCTGCTTTTAAGGTAATGTAGTGATGCCTCGATATTGAGACATCACTACAATACCTTTTTTGGCACACCGATGCAGAGAGAGCCACTCTGTGGCCCTCTCTGCATCGGCCAGCGATGGTGCCGATCGTTGGTGGGTGGTAGCAGCTGCAGGGAGGCGGGTGGGCGACCCATCGCTTGCAATCTTCCGGCCAGCAAATGGTTGTCGGATGCGCCCAGTTCAGTTTTACATTTTGAAGTGGTGGGAGAGGGTGGTGGGTGGCGGTTGTGGGTGGGAGAGGAGGGGGGAAATCATTTTTTAAAATAGGTATGGGAGGGGGAGGGAGTAGGGTTTGGAGGGGGGGCAGCTACACTACAGAAAAATAGTGGTTTATTTTAGAAAAAACACATTTAAATGCAAAGTGGGTACTGGCAGACAGCTGCCAGTACCAAAAATGGTGGAAAATAGTTAGTGGGGGAGGGTTAGAGAGCTCTTGGGGGGGATAAATGAGGTTGGGGGCTAAGGGGGGATCCTACACACCAGAATATATATTTTATTTTTTTTTTTTTTTAAAAAAGCCTTTTATTTTAGTACTGGCAGACTTACTGCCAGTACTTAAGATGGCGGGGACATTTGTGGGGGAGGGAAGAGAGCTGTTTTGGAGGGATCAAGGAGTGGGATGAGTCAGGTGGGAGGCTTATCTCTACACTAAAGCTAAAATTAACCTTTAAAACTCCCTACAAGCTACCTAATTAACCCCCGTCACTGTTGGGCATAATACAAGTGTGGTGCGCAGCGGCATTTAGCGGCCTTCTAATTACCAAAAAGCAATGCCAAAGCCATATATGTCTGCTATTTCTGAACAAAGGGGATCCCAGAGAAGCATTTACAACCAGTTGTGCCATAATTGCACAAGTGTTTGTAAATAATTTAAGTGAGAAACCTAAAATTGTGAAAAAGTTTACGTTTTTTTTTTATTTGATCGCATTTGGCGCTGAAATGGTGTCAAGAAATATACCAAAATGGGCCTAGATCAATACTTCGGGTTGTCTACTACACTACACTAAAGCTAAAATTAACCCTACAAGCTCCTTAATTAACCCCTTCTCTGCTGGGTATAATACACGTGTGGTGCGCAGCGGAATTTATATGTCAAGGGATATTCAGGGATAATTAGAAAGTTGTTTAAAATCGTATTCTCTATCTGAATCGTGAAAGAGCATTTTTGGGTTTCATGTCCCTTTAATTACTGCCTTATTTATTTTGTGATAGTATATAATTTTGTAGAAATGTACTCCGTTTCAACAAAGCATAACAAATATAGAAATACGTTTTGTAATCTGTATATTCTATCTGAATCATAAATATTTTAGTTTGATTCCATGTCTCTTTAACAAGCTATAGCTGCACACAGATGTTTAGAGACATGTTAAAATATGACCTGTCGAGATGTTAGCCTTAAAGGAACAGCGTATTTTAAAACATTGTTTCCCTTAATTGTGTTTACACTGACAGTCAACCAACCAATGATACCAACTGCGGAGTTCAAAATGTATATTTTACACATATTTATGTTGTTTTTGTTTATGAAATAGTTGTCTCTGCTAACTGAAACCACAACCCAATCAAATGGGCTGGCCTTGCAAGGAGAAAAACATAATTTATGTAAGAACTTACCTGATAAATTCATTTCTTTCATATTAGCAAGAGTCCATGAGCTAGTGACGTATGGGATATACATTAATACCAGGAGGGGCAAAGTTTCCCAAACCTCAAAATGCCTATAAATACACCCCTCACCACACCCACAAATCAGTTTAACGCATAGCCAAGAAGTGGGGAGATAAGACAAAAGTGCGAACGCATAAAAAATAAGGAATTGGAATAATTGTGCTTTATACAAAAAAATCATAACCACCACAAAAAAAGGGTGGGCCTCATGGACTCTTGCTAATATGAAAGAAATGAATTTATCAGGTAAGTTCTTACAAAAATTATGTTTTCTTTCATGTAATTAGCAAGAGTCCATGAGCTAGTGACGTATGGGATAATGAATACCCAAGATGTGGATCTTCCACGCAAGAGTCACTAGAGAGGGAGGGATAAAATAAAGACAGCCAATTCCGCTGAAAATAATCCACACCCAAAATAAAGTTTAAATCTTATAATGAAAAAAACTGAAATTATAAGCAGAAGAATCAAACTGAAACAGCTGCCTGAAGTACTTTTCTACCAAAAACTGCTTCAGAAGAAGAAAACACATCAAAATGGTAGAATTTAGTAAAAGTATGCAAAGAGGACCAAGTTGCTGCTTTGCAAATCTGATCAACCGAAGCTTCATTCCTAAACGCCCAGGAAGTAGAAACTGACCTAGTAGAATGAGCTGTAATCCTTTGAGGTGGAGTTTTACCCGACTCGACATAAGCATGATGAATCAAAGACTTTAACCAAAACGCCAAAGAAATGGCAGAGGCCTTCTGACCTTTCCTAGAACCGGAAAAGATAACAAATAGACTAGAAGTCTTTTGGAAATTTTTAGTAGCTTCAACATAATATTTCAAAGCTCTAACTACATCCAAAGAATGCAACGATCTTTCCTTAGAATTCTTAGGATTAGGACACAATGAAGGAACCACAATTTCTCTACTAATGTTGTTAGAATTCACAACCTTAGGAAAAAATTAAAAGAAGTTTGCAACACCGCCTTATCCTGATGAAAAATCAGAAAAGGAGACTCACAAGAAAGAGCAGATAAATCAGAAACTCTTCTAGCAGAAGAGATGGCCAAAAGAAACAAAACTTTCCAAGAAAGTAATTTAATGTCCAGCGAATGCATAGGTTCAAACGGAGGAGCTTGAAGAGCCCCCAGAACCAAATTCAAACTCCAAGGAGGAGAAAATTGACTTAATAACAGGTTTTATATGAACCAAAGCTTGTACAAAACAATGAATATCAGGAAGACTAGCAATCTTTCTGTAAAAAAGAACAGAAAGAGCAGAGATTTGTCCTTTCAAGGAACTTGCAGACAAACCTTTATCCAAACCATCCTGAAGAAACTGTAAAATTCTAGGAATTCTAAAACAATGCCAAGAAAAATGATGAGAAAAACACCAAGAAATGTAAATCTTCCAGACTCGATAATATATCTTCCTAGATACAGATTTACGAGCCTGTAACATAGTATTAATCAGAGAGTCAGAGAAACCTCTATGACTGAGAATGAAGCGTTCAATCTCCATACCTTTAAATTTAAGGATTTGAGATCCTGATGGAAAAAAGGACCTTGTGATAGAAGGTCTGGTCTTAACGGAAGAGTCCACGGTTGGCAAGAGGCCATCCGGACAAGATCCGCATACCAAAACCTGTGAGACCATGCTGGAGCCACCAGCAGAACAAACGAGCACTCCTTAGAATCTTGGAAGAAGAACTAGAGGCGGAAAGATATAGGCAGGATGATACTTCCAAGGAAGTGACAATGCATCCACTGCCTCCGCCTGAGGATCCCTGGATCTGGACAGATAACTGGGAAGCTTCTTGTTTAGATGAGAAGCCATCAGATCTATTTCTGGAAGTCCCCACATTTGAACAATCTGAAGAAATACCTCTGGGTGAAGAGACCATTCGCCCGGATGTAACGATTGGCGACTGAGATAATCCGCTTCCCAATTGTCTATACCTGGGATATGAACCGCAGAAATTAGACAGGAGCTGGATTCCGCCCATACCAGAATTCGAGATACTTCTTTCATAGCCAGAGGACTGTGAGTCCCTCCTTGATGATTGACATATGCCACAGTTGTGACATTGTCCGTCTGAAAACAAATGAACGACTCTCTCTTTAGAAAAGGCCATGACTGAAGAGTTCTGAAAATCGCACGGAGTTCCAAAATATTGATTGGTAATCTCACCTCCTGAGATTCCCAAACCCCTTGTGCTGTCAGAGACCCCCAAACAGCTCCCCAACCTGTCAGACTTGCATCTGTTGAAATCACAGTCCAGGTTGGAAGAACAAAAGAAGCCCCCTGAACTAAACGATGGTGGTCTGTCCACCATGTCAGAGAGTGTCGTACAATCGGTTTTAAAGATATTAATTGAGATATCTTCGTATAATCCCTGCACCACTGGTTCAGCATACAGAGCTGAAGAGGCCGCATGTGAAAACGAGCAAAGGGGACCGCATCCAATGCAGCAGTCATAAGACCTAGAATTTCCATGCATAAGGCTACCGAAGGGAAAGATTGAGACTGAAGGTTTTGACAAGCTGAAACCAATTTCAGACGTCTCTTGTCCGTCAGAGACAGAGTCAAGGACACTGAATCTATCAGGAAACCTAAAAAGGTTACCCTTGTCTGAGGAATCAACAAACTTTTTGGTAAATTGATCCTCCAACCATGTTCTAGAAGAAACAACACTCATAAAAGACTGTAAAAGGTTCTTTCTAGTGAAAATGAGCAAATGGAATTGAATCCAATGCTGTGGCCATAAGACCTAAAACCTCTATGCATAAATAGCAACTGAAGGAAATAATAGAGACTAAAGGTACCGACAGACGGAACCCAATAGAATTATCCCTTGTCTGATAGAGACAAAGACAGTGACACAAACTATCTGGAAACCTAAAAAAAGGTGACCCTTGTGTGAGGAATCAAGAGCTTTCGAAAAAAAGATCCTCTAACTATGTCCTGAAGAGCAAGTGAATCATATGAGATTCCGCATCCTCAGAAAATAATCTGAATGAAAACAGAAAAATGAAAATATGCATTTATTGTATCTAATGAAAACAAATAATGCTATCAATGATCATAAAAAGGCAAAATAGTTTGAATAAAACTCCAAACCCGGTTCCTAAAAAAGGAACTGGAAGAAATACCCCAGAAGATTCCAGGTCTGAGCAGCGCTTGAACCCCATGGGTGCCCAGCCATGCTTCAACAGTATCCAAAATATATAGGGCAGAAACACGCTTAAAGAAAGTGTTAGCCTTACTGGAATAAAATCAAAGAAATTTGGACAAAATAGAACCAAATAAATTTCAAAGAAGTCTTAACCTGCCCCTTACCAGCCAAGCTGGAATACGGCACGTACATCGCAATATTAGGGAGCTTATTTCGAACCCCAATTATAAACATGTTACTTGGGAAAGAACTCAGGAATTCGTTCCTTAATAAGAACAACCAAACTAGTATAAGCTTAAAGTTTTAGTCTTAGAACTCAATCTTGAAGCCCAGAGTAACAGTTAAGAATTGAATCCAATTATAAAACAAATAATTGATAATCTTAGAACAAAAGAAATATGGATTTTTTTTTATTTTTTTTAAAAATCACAAAATTCTTCTAGCTAAAATAGCTAAAGACATAGATTAACCCTCATTTGCGAAAATATTCAATAAAATGAAGACACAAATGAAATTATTAGCATGATAGTCCAGTTTAAAGGACCAGTCAATACAGTGGACTTGCATTATCAATAAATGCAAAACAACAAGACAAATGCAACAGCACCTAGTCTAGTAAATGTTGTCCCTTAACAATGCTAAAATAAATCATAATCTGATACTTGATCTTAAAGTAAACAGAAAAAATGAAGCAATTGCAATATCCAAATAAATCACAGGACCAAGAAAAATACCTGAAACTAAATAATTTTCCATAAATAAGATACAACTATCTAAAGGAAAATAAATACTATTTTGCTTTAGAAACAATAGCATAATTAGTAAAAGTAGAGATAGCCCCAATAAATTGGAGAACCCTCCAAATTGAATTTAACTGCTGGCAAAGAATATAGTTTAAAACCTTTGAAGAAGGAATAAAAGAAAATTCTCAGCCTATTCCATTCCCTAGAATGGGGAATTGGAAAGAAAACCTCTGAAAACACAGAAGAAATAAATAGGCAGAAATAGTGTCAGCTAGTCTTAAAGAACTAGTTACCTTAATATCCAAAATAATCAACACCTTTTCAACAAAGAACAAATGTACTTTAATATTACGGAAAAAAATAAAAAAGTAGATTTGTTAGTGTCAATATCTGATGAAGAAAATTTCTGAAAGAGAAAAAACATCATCAGAGAAGGATAAATCAGTATGTTGTTGGTCATTTGAAACTTCAATAATTAAAAAAGAAGTGAAAAAAGACCTAAAAAATTTATTAGAAGGCACGAAGTCAGACAAAGCCTTTAAAATAGAATCAGAAAAATATTTCTTATAAATCTTCTAAATATTTCTTGTACATAAGATGTAAGAATGGAAATATATAAAGCATAAACACTAATGGATTCTGCATGTAAAAGTATATCATAATAACTTATTACAAACCATAGCTAAAGATAAACATTTATAACATTTAAAATAAATGAACTTAGCTTTGGTAGAACTGAAACTCAGTTAAGCGTTTTTCCAGAAGTGGCTTCTGATTCAGGGTCAATCTGAGACATCTTGCAATATGTAATAGAAAAAACAACATATAAAGCAAAAAAGATCAAATTCCTTAAATGACAGTTTCAGGAATGGGAAAAAAAATGCCAATGAACAAGCTTCTAGCAACCAGAAGCAATAAATAATGAGACTTAAATATTGTGGAGACAACAATGACGCTCAAATTTTTTAGCGCCAAAAAAGCCGCCCACATTATTTGGCGCCTAAATGCTTTTGGCGCCAAAAAATGGTGCCACATCTGGTAACGCCGACATTTTTTGGCGCAAAAACGTCAAAAAAATGACGCAACTTCAGGCGACACGTATGACGCCGGAAATGACAAGAAAAATTTTGCGCCAAGAATGACGCAATAAAATGAAGCATTTTCAGCCCCCGCGAGCCTAACAGCCCACAGGAAAAAAAGTCAAATTTTAAGGTAAGAAAAAATTGATTTATTCATATGCATTATCCCAAATATGAAACTGACTGTCTGAAATAAGGAACGTTGAACATCCTGAATCAAGGCAAATAAATGTTTAAACACATATATTTAGAACTTTATATAAAAGTGCCCAACCATAGCTTAGAGTGTCACAGAAAATAAGACTTACTTACCACAGGACACTCATCTACATGTAGTAGAAAGCCAAACCAGTACTGAAACAAGAATCAGTAGAGGTAATGGTATATATAAGAGTATATCGTCGATCTGAAAAGGGAGGTAAGAGATGAATCTCTACGACCGATAACAGAGAATCTATGAAATAGACCCCGTAGAAGGAGATCATTGAATTCAAATAGGCAATACTCTCCTCACATCCCTCTGACATTCACTGCACGCTGAGAGGAAAACCGGGCTCCAACCTGTTGCAGAGCGCATATCAACGTAGAATCTAGCACAAACTTACTTCACCACCTCCATGGGAGGCGAAGTTTGTAAAACTGAATTGTGGGTGTGGTGAGGGGTGTATTTATAGGCATTTTGAGGTTTGGGAAACTTTGCCCCTCCTGGTAGGAATGTATATCCCATACGTCACTAGCTCATGGACTCTTGCAAATTACATGAAAGAAAGACCCTATTAGCTTATCATTCTATCACAAAATTCTACTTATCTTTTCTCTCACTGTATACACATTGAGACCAGTACTTAGAGAGAAATCCCTCCCCCCCCCCCCCTCACCACTGGGATTACGATTTACGCTACGGATATTTAATACAATTTATTCTTGTGTAATTTACATATACATTTTTTGTTTTTGATAAAATATGATTTTTGGTGAACACTTTTGTTACGGTTTTTGATGCACCTTAACATTATTTTTTCCCCTGCATATTTATGTGTGAATGGTTCAATTATTCGTTTTGCATGGTTTTTGAAAATTATGATTTTTAATGTACACTTTTGTAATGTATTCATCTCCTTCCCATACAAAAATGAACTATACGCTCCTTAATGATACACCCTATAGTATCAGCTTTAGATAATTTCACCAGGGAAATGGAAGAACTGGAAAGCATTCTTATAGAATCTCACCAGCCCAGAAACCTATAGATCATTGGGCCCTTAGAGAGAGCAGTGGAAAAATGAATATTTTATTATCCCCGCTCCCCCCCCTTACACACACACATGGGGAACATGATTTCTTCTAAACGTTCTTGTTTATACAGCTTGTCTATAACCATTAGTCAAGTACTGACATTTACAAAAAAAAGTAGCTATTTACAATGACAAAAATAAACAATTTAATACACTACTGAAGTTAAATGGATTATTAGAAACACAATAAAGTGGAAAAAAATCCCAGGACACTGTCCCTATGGGTATACTAATTAACCTGTAGACAATATACCTGTTAACCTGTTGACATTTTGTTTAATAAATGAAAAAAGTAAAAATAAATTTGTGGGGAAAAAATGCGTACAGTATTTACATTACATACATGGATAGCACTAAAGCTATCAATGTATGTCAATACTGCACACATTTTTCCCCCACAAATTTATTTTTACTTTTTTCATTTATGAAAGGAGTATTAAAGGACCATTAAATACAAAAGATTTGCATAATCAACAAATGCAAGATAACAAGACAATGCAATAGCACTTAGTCTGAATTTCAAATGAGTAGTAGATTTTTTTTCTGACAATTTTAAAAGTGATGTCTATTTCCACTCCCCCTTTACCATGTGACAGCCATCAGCCAATCACAAATGAGTATACATATATTCTGTGAATTCTTGCACATGCTCAGTAGCAGCTGGTGACTCAAAAAGTTTAAATATAAAAAGACTGTGCACATTTTGTTAATAGAAGTAAATTGGAAAGTTGTTTAAAATAGCATGCTTTATCTGAATCATGAAAGTTTAATTTTGACTTGAGTGTCCCTTTAAACTCTAAAAATGTATATAAAAGGTCTCTAAATGTGTTAAATAGTTTTTATATAGCTATAGCATAAACAGCTCTAATGATTGGCAGTGACGTGCTCACAGGAATAAAAATAAATAGTGGGGGTATTTTTGTTGGGATTTTTCCCCCTCAATATAGGAATATTAAAAAATGTGTAATATATTTTAAAATACTCTATTTTAGACAAACAAGAACATTAACTTCTTGTCCCTTGAAGTAAAGAAAGTTTTTACTGATTTATATTACTTATGAAAAGGCCCAGTGTCATTAGCATATGGTTTATTATGTACCACTTCCAGACAAACCCTATAAGGTACAAAAACAAATGAAAGATCTGAAAGTACATATACAGTATATATATATATATATATATATATATATATATATATATATATATATATATATATATATATATATATATATATATATATATATATATATATATATATGAAATAGCAGGTGTTCCAGCACTCCAACCTTGGTTCTGTATCAAACACCTGGGTGCAGTCCTTGAAAAACATATACAGTAATAATTTTTGAGTGAAGGGCACTCTCAGGATTTTTGTAATCACAAAAGATTTTTATTTCTGGTAACAACAAATCTTCAAAGTCGACGTTTCGGCTTTCTTAGAAGCCTTCTTCAAGACAAACAACATCTCATTTCGGCATGTAGCCGTGCTACACAACCAGGAAATTACGTTGTCAATATATATATATATATATATATATATATATATATATATAGTGAGGCATCTGCCTTACTTCCTTATATGCTGTAAACTCTCAAGTTACTCAAATTTTTTAATAAAATAGAGAAATAGTTATTTGATCTCCATTTCTCAGCACTTTGCTTAGAACAAACCAAACCACACTGCGGTAATTTCACTTTACCCCCTAGATACAAGCGCCAGCATTACTTCTAATCACAGCAAGTGCCTGCTCTTCTGAGACTTGTGCAAATGGATCACTCAAGGACCTTTTAATAGCACATTTTACAGCAGGATCTCTGAAAAGCATCAAATCACCAAGGCCCTGTATTTTCTGCGTATTTGCACAGTTTTTCAGTGTATGCTGGGAGCTTACAGTCACATCCAACTCAGTGTAGAGTATATGACACTTGACTGGCAGTAATTTTATTAACAATGACAACTGGAGTAAAGCCAGTGTTATTAGGATGTAAATAAAAAACATGTTAAGATAAACCATACCGCTGCCAGATAATAGTTGCTAGTAGCTGCTGAATGTTACAAGGGCCTGCTTAGTGGAAAAAAATATCAAAATGACAATACACATAATTGTTAATAATTATTAATAATTTAACTTATTATAGGATAAAGCAACGTCATGTTATTATTAAACATAAAGATGCACAGTCAAGTCTTCTATTTAAAAAAAAATAACAAAACAAAAAAACTATAACACAGGATAGATAAAATAATCCTAAACAGATTAAATTGCCAAACAAATTTGTCCACAATAATACAGAATGGCAATGCAGGGAGCACTTACAATTTTAATAACATAAGAGAGAACTGAGGGATTGTAAATCCCAAAATTTTATGAACCAACAAAAAAGTGTTTATGAATCTTTGAAAGCTGTAGAACTGTTAGCTTAAAAATTATTTTACAAAAAAAAAAAAAAATCAGACTTATCTGGGTTGTAACTTATAAACTCATTAACTTTATTACAGGGATCAGTATCTGTCAACATATATAGCAGCTCTGGAACATATCTGACAAAATGTAGTAGCGCATATACCACTAGCACAATGTAGTAGCACTTATACCACTAGCACAATGTAGTAGCGCATATACCCCTAGCACAATGTAGTAGCACATATACCACTAGCACAATGTAGTAACACATATACCACTAACACAATGTAGTAGCACATATACCACTAGCACAATGTAGTAGCACATATACCACTAGCACAATGTAATAGCACATATACCACTAGCACAATGTAGTAGTATATATACCACTAGCACAATGTAGTAGTACATATACCACTAGCACAATGTAGTAGCGCATATACCACTAGCACAATGTAGTAGCGCATATACCACTAGCACAATGTAGTAGCGCATATACCACTAGCATAATGAGTAGCACATATACCACTAGCACAATGTAGTATCACATATACCACTAGCACAATGAGTAGCACATATACCACTAGCACAATGAGTAGCACATATACCACTTACACAATGTAGCAGCACATATACCACTAGCACAATGTAGTAGTACATATACCACTTACACAATGTAGTAGCACATATACCACTAGCACAATGTAGTAGCGCATATACCACTAGCATAATGCAGTAGCGCATATACCACTAGCACAATGTAGTAGCACATATACCACTAGCACAATGTAGTAGCACATATACCACTAGCACAATGTAGTAGCGCATATACCACTAGCACAATGTAGTAGCACATATACCACTAGCACAATGTAGTAGCGCATATACCCTTAGCACAATGTAGTAGCACATATACCACTAGCACAATGTAGTAACACATATACCACTAGCACAATGTAGTAGCACATATACCACTAGCACAATGTAGTAGTATATATACCACTAGCACAATGTAGTAGCGCATATACCACTAGCACAATGTAGTAGAGCATATACCACTAGCATAATGAGTAGCACATATA
>NC_069501.1:185600312-185666625 GCF_027579735.1 Bombina bombina | reverse complement strand
AGGATGCCTCCATATCGAGGCATCACTGCAATAACCGGAAAGCATCTGGAAGCGAGCAGGATCGCTTCCAGCTGCTTTCCACACTGAGGACGTGCAGGGTACGTTCTCAGGCGTTAACTGCCTTTTTTCTGAGGACGTACCCTGCACGTCCTCAGTCGTTAAGGGGTTAAAGGGACATGAATGTACATTTAAAAATAAAAAACCTTGCCAATTTACTATTTATAAAATTGACTTCACTCTCTTAATATCTTTTGTTGAAAAGCAGGTAGCGTGCACCTGTCTGGAGTACCACATGGCAGCAGTTTTTCAAGAATGCTTTTAACAATGTTATACATTGTGCTCACAATTCTGCCATATAGTTATTGAGGCACGTGCATGCTACCTAGGTATTATCTTCAACAAAGAATATCATGAGTACAAAGTAAAAATGTTTAATAGAACTGGAAACCTTTTTTAAAATTGTACTCTCTATCAGAATCTTGAATGGTAATATAAAATAAAAATGATAAACTATATATATATATATATATATATATATATATATATATATATATATATATATATATATATATACATACATACACACACAAACAACTCTGCAACATACTTTCATTATTCATTTTGCCCCCTTTTCATGTAATTTTGACATTGTGAGCTTTTCAGTTCCTATTAGAAATGGAAGTGCAGAACACTGTTATATTCCACACAGCTATTGGCTGCACACTATAGTGACCTATTTATAGCTGTCCCTAATTGGCCACAGCAGAGAAGGTAACCTAAGTTACAACATGGCAGCTCCCATTGTTTTATTCACACTAAAACTTTACACTTATTTTGTCAATATTTAAACAACTAATGAAACTTTAAAAAAACATAATTTATGTAAGAACTTACCTGATAAATTCATTTCTTTCATATTAGCAAGAGTCCATGAGCTAGTGACGTATGGGATATACATTCCTACCAGGAGGGGCAAAGTTTCCCAAACCTTAAAATGCCTATAAATACACCCCTCACCACACCCACAATTCAGTTTAACGAATGGCCAAGAAGTGGGGTGATAAGAAAAAAGTGCGAAAGCATATAAAATAAGGAATTGGAATAATTGTGCTTTATACAAAAAAATCAAAACCACCACAAAAAAGGGCGGGCCTCATGGACTCTTGCTAATATGAAAGAAATGAATTTATCAGGTAAGTTCTTACATAAATTATGTTTTCTTTCATGTAATTAGCAAGAGTCCATGAGCTAGTGACGTATGGGATAATGATTACCCAAGATGTGGATCTTTCCACACAAGAGTCACTAGAGAGGGAGGGATAAAATAAAGACAGCCAATTCCTGCTGAAAATAATCCACACCCAGAATAAAATTTAATGAAAAAACATAAGCAGAAGATTCAAACTGAAACCACTGCCTGAAGTACGTTTCTACCAAAAACTGCTTCAAAAGAAGAAAACACATCAAAATGGTAGAATTTAGTAAAAGTATGCAAAGAGGACCAAGTTGCTGTTTTGCAAATCTGATCAACCGAAGCTTCATTCTTAAACGCCCAGGAAGTAGAAACTGACCTAGTAGAATGAGCTGTAATCCTTTGAGGCGGAGTGTTACCCGACTCAACATAGGCATGATGAAATAAAGATTTCAACCAAGATGCCAAAGAAATGGCAGAAGCTTTCTGGTCTTTTCTAGAACCGGAAAAGATGACAAATAGACTAGAAGTCTTTCGGAAAGACTTAGTAGCTTCAACATAATATTACAAAGCTCTAACAGCATCCAAAGAATGCAATGATTTCTCCTTAGAATTCATAGGATTAGGACATAATGAAGGAACCACAATTTCTCTACTAATGTTGTTAGAATTGACAACCTTAGGTAAAAAATTCAAAAGAAGTTCGCAGCACCGCCTTATCCTGATGCAAAATCAGAAAAGGAGACTCACAAAAAAGAGTAGATAATTCAGAGACTCTTCTGGCAGAAGAGATGGCCAAAAGAAACAAAACTTTCTAAGAAAGTTATATAACGACCAAAGAATGCATGGGTTCAAAAGGAGGAGCTTGAAGAGCCCCCAGAACCAAATTCAAACTCCAAGGAGGAGAAATTGACTTAATGACAAGTTTTATACGAACCAAAGGTTGTACAAAACAATGAATATCAGGAAGATTAGCAATCCTTCTGTGAAAAAGAACAGAAAGAGCAGAGATTTGTCTTACAAGAAACTTGCGGACAAACCTTTATCTAAACCATCCTGAAGAAATATAAGTCTTCCAGACTCTATAATATATCTCTCTAGATACAGATTTACGAGCCTGTCACTTAGTATCAATCACAGAGTCAGAGAAACCTCTTTGACCAAGAATCAAGCGTTCAAACTCCACACCTTAAAATTAAGGTTTTGAGATCCTGATGGAAAAAAGAACCTTGAGACAGAAAGACTGGTCTTAACGGAAGAGTCCACAGCCGGCAAGAGGCCATCCGGACAAGATCCGCATACCAAAACCTGTGAGGCCATGCTGGAGCTACCAGCAGGACAAACGAGCATTCCTTTAGAATATTGGAGAATACCCTTGGAAGAAAAACTAGAGGCGGAAAAATATAGGCAGGATGACACTTGTAAGGAAGAGATAATGCATCCACTGCCTCCGCCCGAGGATCCCGGGATCCGGATAGATACCAGCGAAGTTTCTTGTTTAGATGAGAAGCCATCAGATCTATTTCTGGGAGTTCCCACATTTGAACAATCTGAGGAAATACCTCTGGGTGAAGACCAGTCGCCCAGGTGCAACGTTTGGCGACTGAGATAATCCGCTTTCCAATTGTCCATACCTGGGATATGAACCGCAGAGATTAGACAGGAGCTGGATTCCGCCCAAACCAAAATTCGAGATACTTCTTTCATAGCCAGAGGACTGTGAGTCCCTCCTTGATGATTGATGTATGCCACAGTTGTGACATTGTCTATCTGAAAACAAATGAACAACTCTCTCTTCAGAAGAGGCCAAGACTGAAGAGCTCTGAAAATTGCACGGAGTTCCAAACTATTGATCGGAAATCTCACCTCCTGAGATTCCCAAACCCCTTGTGCCGTCAGATACCCCCACACAGCTCCCCAACCTGTAAGACTTGCATCTGTTGAGATTATAGTCCAGGTCGGAAGAACAAGAAGACCCCTGAACTAAACGATGGTGATCTGTCCACCATGTCAGAGAGTGTCGTATAATCGGTTTAAAGATATTAATTGAGATATCTTTGAGTAATCCCTGCACCATTGGTTCAGCATACAAAGCTGAAGAGGTCGCATGTGAAAATGAGCAAAGGAGATCGCATCTGATGCGGCAGTCCTAAGACCTAAAATTTCCATGCATAAGGCTACCAAAGGGAATGATTGTGACTGAAGGTTTTGACAAGCTGATATCAATGTTAAACTTCTCTTGTCTGACAAGGACAGAGTCATAGACACTGAATCTATCTAGAAACCTAAAAAGGTTACCCTTGTCTGAAGAATCAATGAACTGATTGGTAAATTGATCCTCCAACCATGAACTTGAAGAAACAACACAAGTCGATTCGTATGAGATTCTTCGAAAATGAGAAGACTGAGCAAGTACCCAGATATCGTCCAATAAGGAAATACCAAAACCCTGTTCTCTGATTACAGAAAGAAGGGCACCGAGAACCAAAAAAATTCTTGGAACGGAGGCTAGGCCAAACGGTAGAGCCACAAAACTGGTAATGCTTGTCTAAAAAGAGAATCTCAGACACTAAAAGTGATCTCGATGAATCGGAATATGCAGATACACATCCTGTAAATCTATTGTAGACATATAATGCCCTTGCTAAACAAAAGGCAGGATAGTCCTACAGTAACCATCTTGAATGTTGGTATCCTTACATAACGATTCAATATTGATAGATCCGGAACTGGTCTGAAGGAATTGACCTTCTTTGGTACAATGAAGAGATAAAATAAAACCCCAGCCCCTGTTCCAGAACTGGAACTGGCATAATTACTCCAGCCAACTCTAGATCTGAAACACATTTCAGAAATGCTGAGCCTTTGCTGTGTTAACTGGGACACGGGAAAGAAAAAAATCTCTTAGCAGGAGGCCTTAACTGAAGCCAATTCTGTACCTTTCTGAAACAATGTTCTGAAACCAGAGATTGAGAACGGAATTGATCCAAATTGAAGAAAACATAATCTGCCCCATACCAGCTGAGCTGGAATAAGGTCCGCACCTTCATGGGTACTTAGGAGCTGGCTATAGGTTTTCTATAAGGCTTGGATATATTCCAAACTGGAAATAGTTTCCAAACTGATACCGCTCCTGAGGATGAAGGATCAGGCTTTTGTTCCTTATTATGAGGAAAGGAACGAAAATGATTATTAGACCTAAATTTACCTTAGATTTTTTATCCTTTGGTAAAAAAGTTCCCTTCCTTCCAGAAACAGTTGAGATAATAATTTATTACCCTGGAAAGAAAGGGAAAGCAAAGGTGACTTAGAAGACATATCAGCATTCCAAGTTTAATCCATAAAGCTTTTCTAGCTAAAATAGCTAGAGACATATACCTGACATCAACTCTAATGATATCAAAAGATGGTATCACCAATAAAATTATTAGCATGTTATAGAATAATAATAATGCTATAAAATTATGATCTGTTACTTGTTGCGCTAAAGCTTCTAACCAAAAAGTTGAAGCTGCAGCAACATCCGCTAAAAATATAGCAGGTCTAAGAAGATTACCTGAACATAAGTAAGCTTTTCTTAGAAAGGATTCAATTTTCCTATCTAAAGGATCCTTAAATGAAGTACTATCTGCCGTAGGAATAGTAGCACATTTAGCAGGAGTAGAGACAGCCCCATAACCTTAGGGATTTTGTCCTCAAAAAAACTCTAATCTGTCAGATGGCACAGGATATAATTGCTTAAACGTTTAAAAGGAGTAAAAGAATTACCCAAATTATTCCATTCCCTGGAAATTACTTCAGAAATAGCATCAGGGAGATTAAACACTTCTGGAATAACTACAGGAGATTTAAAAACCTTATTTAAACGTTTAGATTTAGTATCAAGAGGACCAGAATCCTCTATTTCTAATGCAATTAATACTTCTTTAAATAAAGAACGAATAAATTCCATCTTGAACAAATACAAAGATTTATCAGCATCAACCTCTGAGACAGAAACCTCTGAACCAGAAGAACCATTATCAGTATCAGAATGATGATGTTCATTTAAAAATTCATCTGAAAAAAGAGAAGTTTTAAAAGACTTTTATGTAAACTAGAAGGAGAAATAACAGACATAGCCTTCTTAATGGATTTAAAAAATAAAAACATAATTTATGCTTACCTGATAAATTCCTTTCTTCTGTAGTGTGATCAGTCCACGGGTCATCATTACTTCTGGGATATTACTCCTCCCCAACAGGAAGTGCAAGAGGATTCACCCAGCAGAGCTGCATATAGCTCCTCCCCTCTACGTCACTCCCAGTCATTCGACCAAGGACCAACGAGAAAGGAGAAGTCAAGGGTGTAGTGGTGACTGGAGTATAACTTAAAAAATATTTACCTGCCTTAAAAACAGGGCGGGCCGTGGACTGATCACACTACAGAAGAAAGGAATTTATCAGGTAAGCATAAATTATGTTTTCTTCTGTTAAGTGTGATCAGTCCACGGGTCATCATTACTTCTGGGATACCAATACCAAAGCAAAAGTACACGGATGACGGGAGGGATAGGCAGGCTCTTTATACAGAAGGAACCACTGCCTGAAGAACCTTTCTCCCAAAAATAGCCTCCGAGGAAGCAAAAGTGTCAAATTTGTAAAATTTGGAAAAAGTATGAAGCGAAGACCAAGTTGCAGCCTTGCAAATCTGCTCAACAGAGGCCTCATTCTTGAAGGCCCAAGTGGAAGCCACAGCTCTAGTAGAATGAGCTGTAATTCTTTCAGGAGGCTGCTGTCCAGCAGTCTCATAAGCTAAACGAATTATGCTACGAAGCCAAAAAGAAAGAGAGGTAGCCGAAGCCTTTTGACCTCTCCTCTGACCAGAGTAAACGACAAACAGAGAAGACGTTTGTCGAAATTCCTTAGTTGCCTGTAAGTAAAATTTTAGAGCACGGACTACGTCCAGGTTGTGCAGTAGACGTTCCTTCTTCGAAGAAGGATTTGGGCACAAAGAAGGAACAACAATCTCTTGATTGATATTCCTGTTAGTGACTACCTTAGGTAAGAACCCAGGTTTAGTACGCAGAACTACCTTATCCGAATGAAAAATCAAATAAGGAGAATCACAATGTAAGGCTGATAATTCAGAGACTCTTCGAGCCGAGGAAATAGCCATTAAAAATAGAACTTTCCAAGATAACAACTTTATATCAATGGAATGAAGGGGTTCAAACGGAACGCCCTGTAAAACATTAAGAACAAGGTTTAAACTCCATGGTGGAGCAACAGTTTTAAACACAGGCTTAATCCTGGCCAAAGCCTGACAAAAAGCCTGGACGTCAGGAACTTCTGACAGACGTTTGTGTAACAGAATGGACAGAGCTGAGATCTGTCCCTTTAATGAACTAGCAGATAAACCCTTTTCTAAACCCTCTTGTAGAAAAGACAATATCCTAGGAATCCTAACCTTACTCCAAGAGTAACCTTTGGATTCACACCAATATAGGTATTTACGCCATATCTTATGGTAAATCCTTCTGGTAACAGGCTTCCTAGCCTGTATTAAGGTATCAATAACTGACTCAGAAAACCCACGTCTTGATAAAATCAAGCGTTCAATTTCCAAGCAGTCAGCTTCAGAGAAGTTAGATTTTGATGTTTGAAAGGACCCTGTATCAGAAGGTCCTGTTTCAGAGGTAGAGACCAAGGTGGACAGGATGACATGTCCACCAGGTCTGCATACCAAGTCCTGCGTGGCCATGCAGGTGCTATTAGAATCACTGATGCTCTCTCCTGTTTGATTCTGGCAATCAATCGAGGAAGCATCGGGAAGGGTGGAAACACGTAAGCCATCCTGAAGTCCCAAGGTGCTGTCAGGGCATCTATCAGGACTGCTCCTGGATCCCTGGATCTGGACCCGTAACGAGGAAGCTTGGCGTTCTGTCGAGACGCCATGAGATCTATCTCTGGTTTGCCCCAACGTCGAAGTATTTGGGCAAAGACCTCTGGATGAAGTTCCCACTCCCCCGGATGAAAAGTCTGACGACTTAAGAAATCCGCCTCCCAGTTCTCCACTCCCGGGATGTGGATTGCTGACAGGTGGCAAGAGTGAGACTCTGCCCAGCGAATTATCTTTGATACTTCCGTCATTGCTAGGGAGCTTCTTGTCCCTCCCTGATGGTTGATGTAAGCTACAGTCGTGATGTTGTCCGACTGAAACCTGATGAACCCCCGAGTTGTCAACTGGGGCCAAGCCAGGAGTGCATTGAGAACTGCTCTCAATTCCAGAATGTTTATTGGCAGGAGACTCTCCTCCTGACTCCATTGTCCCTGAGCCTTCAGAGAATTCCAGACGGCACCCCAACCTAGAAGGCTGGCGTCTGTTGTTACAATTGTCCAGTCTGGTCTGCTGAATGGCATCCCCCTGGACAGATGTGGCCGAGAAAGCCACCATAGAAGAGAATTTCTGGTCTCTTGATCCAGATTCAGAGAAGGGGACAAGTCTGAGTAATCCCCATTCCACTGACTTAGCATGCACAGTTGCAGTGGTCTGAGGTGTAAGCGAGCAAAGGGTACTATGTCCATTGCCGCTACCATTAAGCCGATTACCTCCATGCATTGAGCCACTGACGGGTGTTGAATGGAATGAAGGGTGCGGCAAGCACTTTGAAGTCTTGTTAGCCTGTCCTCTGTCAGGTAAATCTTCATTTCTACAGAATCTATAAGAGTCCCCAGGAAGGGAACTCTTGTGAGTGGAACGAGTGAACTTTCTTTTCGTTCACCTTCCATCCATGTGACCTTAGAAATGCCAGTACTAACTCTGTATGAAACTTGGCAGTTTGAAAGCTTGAAGCTTGTATCAGAATGTCGTCTAGGTATGGAGCTACCGAGATTCCCAGCGGTCTTAGTACCGCCAGAAGAGCACCCAGAACCTTTGTGAAGATTCTTGGAGCTGTAGCCAATCCGAATGGAAGAGCCACAAACTGGTAATGCCTGTCTAGGAAGGCAAACCTTAGGTACCGGTAATGATCTTTGTGAATCGGTATGTGAAGGTAAGCATCTTTTAAATCTACAGTGGTCATGTACTGACCCTCTTGGATCATAGGTAAAATTGTCCGAATAGTCTCCATCTTGAACGATGGAACTCTTAGGAATTTGTTTAGGATCTTTAAGTCCAGGATTGGTCTGAAAGTTCCCTCTTTTTTGGGAACCACAAACAGATTTGAGTAAAACCCTTGTCCCTGTTTCGACCGTGGAACTGGATGGATTACTCCCATTAACAAGAGCTCTTGTACGCAGCGTAGAAACGCCTCTTTCTTTGTCTGGATTGTTGACAACCTTGACAGATGAAATCTCTCTCTTGGAGGAGAGTATTTGAAGTCCAGAAGGTATCCCTGAGATATTATCTCTAGCGCCCAGGGATCCTGGACATCTCTTGCCCAAGCCTGGGCGAAGAGAGAAAGTCTGCCCCCCACTAGATCCGATCCCGGATCGGGGGCCCTCAATTCATGCTGTTTTAGGGGCAGCAGCAGGTTTCCTGGCCTGCTTGCCCTTGTTCCAAGACTGGTTAGGTCTCCAGTTTTGTCTGTAGCGAGCAACAGATCCTTCTTGCTTTGGGGCAGAGGAAGTTGATGCTGCTCCTGCTTTGAAATTCCGAAAGGAACGAAAATTAGACTGTTTGGCCTTAGTTTTGGCCCTGTCTTGAGGCAGGGCGTGGCCTTTACCTCCTGTAATGTCAGCGATAATTTCTTTCAAACCAGGCCCAAATAAGGACTGCCCTTTAAAAGCTATATTAAGTAATTTAGACTTAGAAGTAACATCAGCTGACCAGGATTTTAGCCACAGCGCCCTGCGTGCCTGAATGGCGAATCCTGAATTCTTAGCCGTAAGTTTAGTTAAATGTACTACGGCCTCCGAAATGAATGAATTAGCTAGTTTAAGGACTCTAAGCCTGTCCGTAATGTCGTCCAGAGTAGCTGAACTAATGTTCTCTTCCAGAGACTCAATCCAGAATGCCGCTGCAGCCGTGACCGGCGCAATGCATGCAAGGGGTTGCAATATAAAACCTTGTTGAACAAACATTTTCTTAAGGTAACCCTCTAATTTTTTATCCATTGGATCTGAAAAAGCACAGCTATCCTCTACCGGGATAGTGGTACGCTTAGCTAAAGTAGAAACTGCTCCCTCCACCTTAGGGACCGTTTGCCATAAGTCCCGTGTGGCAGCGTCTATTGGAAACATTTTTCTAAATATCGGAGGGGGTGAGAACGGCACACCGGGTCTATCCCACTCCTTAGTAACAATTTCAGTAAGTCTCTTAGGTATAGGAAAAACATCAGTACTCGCCGGTACCGCAAAATATTTATCCAACCTACACATTTTCTCTGGTATTGCAACTGTGTTACAATCATTCAGAGCCGCTAACACCTCCCCTAGTAATACACGGAGGTTTTCCAGCTTAAATTTAAAATTTGAAATATCTGAATCCAGTCTGTTTGGATCAGAACCGTCACCCACAGAATGAAGTTCTCCGTCCTCATGTTCTGCCACCTGTGACGCAGTGTCTGACATGGCCCTAATATTATCAGCGCACTCTGTTCTCACCCCAGAGTGATCACGCTTGCCTCTTAGTTCTGGTAATTTAGCCAAAACTTCAGTCATAACAGTGGCCATATCTTGTAAAGTTATCTGTAATGGCCGCCCAGCTGTACTGGGCGCCACCATATCACGCACCTCCCGAGCGGGAGATGCAGGTACTGACACGTGAGGCGAGTTAGTCGGCATAACTCTCCCCTCGTTGTTTGGTGAAATTTGTTCAATTTGTACAGATTGACTTTTATTTAAAGTAGCATCAATACAGTTAGTACATAAATTTCTATTGGGCTCCACTTTGGCATTGCAACAAATGACACAGGTATCTTCCTCTGAATCAGACATGTTTAACACACTAGCAAATAAACTTGCAACTTGGAATACAATTCTATTATAATATTATTAAAAACGTACTGTGCCTTTAAGAAGCACAGAAGATTTATGACAGTTGAAAATTAATAAACTGAAACAGTTATAGCCTCAATCCTTGTAAACAACACAACTTTAGCAAAGTTTTGATCCCATTAGCAAAAAAACAACTAATTCTGAAAGCAGAAAAAAATTACAGAATAAACGTTTTTTATCTCAGTCAACTATAATCTCACAGCTCTGCTGAGAGAAATTACCTCCCTCAAAACAAGTTTTGAAGACCCCTGAGTTCTGTAGAGATGAACCGGATCATGCAGGAAATACAATGAGCTGCTGACTGAAATTTTTGATGCGTAGCAAAAGCGCCAAAAAACGGCCCCTCCCCCTCACACACAGCAGTGAGAGAGAACAGAAACTGCCAGAAAAAAGATCAAGCAACTGCCAAGTGGAAAAATAGTGCCCAAACATTTATTCACTCAGTACCTCAGCAAATGAAAACGATTTTACATTCCAGCAAAAATGTTAAACATAATTTCTTAGTTATTAAAAAGTTTCATGTACTTCTTACAGTGTAATTCCAGTGACAGAATACTGAAGTGTAAAGTATACATACATGACATTATATCGGTATGGCAGGATTTTCTCATCAATTCCATTGTCAGAAAATAAAAGCTGCTACATACCTCTATGCAGATTCATCTGCCCGCTGTCCCCTGATCTGAAGTTTACCTCTCCTCAGATGGCCGAGAAACAGCAATATGATCTTAACTACTCCGGCTAAAATCATAGTAAAACTCTGGTAGATTCTTCTTCAAACTCTGCCAGAGAGGTAATAACACACTCCGGTGCTATTTTAAAAACAGAATTTATGTTTACCTGATAAATTGCTTTCTCCAACGGTGTGTCCGGTCCACGGCGTCATCCTTACTTGTGGGATATTCTCTTCCCCAACAGGAAATGGCAAAGAGCCCAGCAAAGCTGGTCACATGATCCCTCCTAGGCTCCGCCTACCCCAGTCATTCGACCGACGTTAAGGAGGAATATTTGCATAGGAGAAACCATATGGTACCGTGGTGACTGTAGTTAAAGAAAATAAATTATCAGACCTGATTAAAAAAACCAGGGCGGGCCGTGGACCGGACACACCGTTGGAGAAAGCAATTTATCAGGTAAACATAAATTCTGTTTTCTCCAACATAGGTGTGTCCGGTCCACGGCGTCATCCTTACTTGTGGGAACCAATACCAAAGCTTTAGGACACGGATGAAGGGAGGGAACAAATCAGGTCACCTAAATGGAAGGCACCACGGTTTGCAAAACCTTTCTCCCAAAAATAGCCTCAGAAGAAGCAAAAGTATCAAACTTGTAAAATTTGGTAAAAGTGTGCAGTGAAGACCAAGTCGCTGCCCTACATATCTGATCAACAGAAGCCTCGTTCTTGAAGGCCCATGTGGAAGCCACAGCCCTAGTGGAATGAGCTGTGATTCTTTCGGGAGGCTGCCGTCCGGCAGTCTCGTAAGCCAATCTGATGATGCTTTTAATCCAAAAAGAGAGAGAGGTAGAAGTTGCTTTTTGACCTCTCCTTTTACCGGAATAAACAACAAACAAGGAAGATGTTTGTCTAAAATCCTTTGTAGCTTCTAAATAGAATTTTAGAGCGCGAACAACATCCAAATTGTGCAACAAACGTTCCTTCTTTGAAACTAGTTTCGGACACAGAGAAGGTACGATAATCTCCTGGTTAATGTTTTTGTTAGAAACAACTTTTGGAAGAAAACCAGGTTTAGTACGTAAAACCACCTTATCTGCATGGAACACCAGATAAGGAGGAGAACACTGCAGAGCAGATAATTCTGAAACTCTTCTAGCAGAAGAAATTGCAACTAAAAACAAAACTTTCCAAGATAATAACTTAATATCAATGGAATGTAAGGGTTCAAACGGAACCCCCTGAAGAACTGAAAGAACTAAATTGAGACTCCAAGGAGGAGTCAAAGGTTTGTAAACAGGCTTAATTCTAACCAGAGCCTGAACAAAGGCTTGAACATATGGCACAGCTGCCAGCTTTTTGTGAAGTAACACAGACAAGGCAGAAATCTGTCCCTTCAGGGAACTTGCAGATAATCCTTTTTCCAATCCTTCTTGAAGGAAGGATAGAATCTTAGGAATCTTAACCTTGTCCCAAGGGAATCCTTTAGATTCACACCAACAGATATATTTTTTCCAAATTTTGTGGTAAATCTTTCTAGTTACAGGCTTTCTGGCCTGAACAAGAGTATCGATAACAGAATCTGAGAACCCTCGCTTCGATAAGATCAAGCGTTCAATCTCCAAGCAGTCAGCTGGAGTGAAACAAGGTTCGGATGTTCGAACGGACCCTGAACAAGAAGGTCTCGTCTCAAAGGTAGCTTCCAAGGTGGAGCCGATGACATATTCACCAGATCTGCATACCAAGTCCTGCGTGGCCACGCAGGAGCTATCAAGATCACCGACGCCCTCTCCTGATTGATCCTGGCTACCAGCCTGGGGATGAGAGGAAACGGCGGGAACACATAAGCTAGTTTGAAGGTCCAAGGTGCTACTAGTGCATCCACTAGAGCCGCCTTGGGATCCCTGGATCTGGACCCGTAGCAAGGAACTTTGAAGTTCTGACGAGAGGCCATTAGATCCATGTCTGGAATGCCCCACAGCTGAGTGACTTGGGCAAAGATTTCCGGATGGAGTTCCCACTCCCCCGGATGCAATGTCTGACGACTCAGAAAATCCGCTTCCCAATTTTCCACTCCTGGGATGTGGATAGCGGACAGGTGGCAGGAGTGAGACTCCGCCCATAGAATGATTTTGGTCACTTCTTCCATCGCTAGGGAACTCCTTGTTCCCCCCTGATGGTTGATGTACGCAACAGTTGTCATGTTGTCTGATTGAAACCGTATGAACTTGGCCCTTGCTAGCTGAGGCCAAGCCTTGAGAGCATTGAATATCGCTCTCAGTTCCAGAATATTTATCGGTAGAAGAGATTCTTCCCGAGACCAAAGACCCTGAGCTTTCAGGGATCCCCAGACCGCGCCCCAGCCCATCAGACTGGCGTCGGTCGTGACAATGACCCACTCTGGTCTGCGGAATGTCATCCCTTGTGACAGGTTGTCCAGGGACAGCCACCAACGGAGTGAGTCTCTGGTCCTCTGATTTACTTGTATCTTCGGAGACAAGTCTGTATAATCCCCATTCCACTGACTGAGCATGCACAGTTGTAATGGTCTTAGATGAATGCGCGCAAAAGGAACTATGTCCATTGCCGCTACCATCAACCCGATCACTTCCATGCACTGAGCTATGGAAGGAAGAGGAACGGAATGAAGTATCCGACAAGAGTCTAGAAGCTTTGTTTTTCTGGCCTCTGTCAGAAATATCCTCATTTCTAAGGAGTCTATTATTGTTCCCAAGAAGGGAACCCTTGTTGACGGAGATAGAGAACTCTTTTCCACGTTCACTTTCCATCCGTGAGATCTGAGAAAGGCCAGGACTATGTCCGTGTGAGCCTTTGCTTGAGGAAGGGACGACGCTTGAATCAGAATGTCGTCCAAATAAGGTACTACAGCAATGCCCCTTGGTCTTAGCACAGCTAGAAGGGACCCTAGTACCTTTGTGAAAATCCTTGGAGCAGTGGCTAATCCGAAAGGAAGCGCCACGAACTGGTAATGCTTGTCCAGGAATGCGAACCTTAGGAACCGATGATGTTCCTTGTGGATAGGAATATGTAGATACGCATCCTTTAAATCCACCGTGGTCATGAATTGACCTTCCTGGATGGAAGGAAGAATAGTTCGAATGGTTTCCATCTTGAACGATGGAAGCCTGAGAAACTTGTTTAAGATCTTGAGATCTAAGATTGGTCTGAACGTTCCCTCTTTTTTGGGAACTATGAACAGATTGGAGTAGAACCCCATCCCTTGTTCTCTTAATGGAACAGGATGAATCACTCCCATTTTTAACAGGTCTTCTACACAATGTAAGAATGCCTGTCTTTTTATGTGGTCTGAAGACAACTGAGACCTGTGGAACCTCCCCCTTGGGGGAAGCCCCTTGAATTCCAGAAGATAACCTTGGGAGACTATTTCTAGCGCCCAAGGATCCAGAACATCTCTTGCCCAAGCCTGAGCGAAGAGAGAGAGTCTGCCCCCCACCAGATCCGGTCCCGGATCGGGGGCCAACATTTCATGCTGTCTTGGTAGCAGTGGCAGGTTTCTTGGCCTGCTTTCCCTTGTTCCAGCCTTGCATTGGTCTCCAAGCTGGCTTGGCTTGAGAAGTATTACCCTCTTGCTTAGAGGACGTAGCACTTTGGGCTGGTCCGTTTCTACGAAAGGGACGAAAATTAGGTTTATTTTTTGCCTTGAAAGGCCGATCCTGAGGAAGGGCGTGGCCCTTACCCCCAGTGATATCAGAGATAATCTCTTTCAAGTCAGGGCCAAACAGCGTTTTCCCCTTGAAAGGAATGTTAAGTAGCTTGTTCTTGGAAGACGCATCAGCCGACCAAGATTTCAACCAAAGCGCTCTGCGCGCCACATCCATAATCTCCTCATAAGGAGGAGAATCACTATCGACCGCCTTTATCAGCTCATCGAACCAGAAACATGCGGCTGTAGCGACAGCATGAAATTGGTTGTAGAAGGTAACCCTGCTGAACAAACATCTTTTTAAGCAAACCTTCTAATTTTTTATCCATAGGATCTTTGAAAGCACAACTATCCTCTATGGGTATAGTGGTGCGTTTGTTTAAAGTGGAAACCGCTCCCTCGACCTTGGGGACTGTCTGCCATAAGTCCTTTCTGGGGTCGACCATAGGAAACAATTTTTTAAATATGGGGGGAGGGACGAAAGGAATACCGGTCCTTTCCCATTCTTTATTAACAATGTCCGCCACCCGCTTGGGTATAGGAAAAGCTTCTGGGAGCCCCGGCACCTCTAGGAACTTGTCCATTTTACATAGTTTCTCTGGGATGACCAACTTGTCACAATCATCCAGAGTGGATAATACCTCCTTAAGCAGAATGCGGAGATGTTCCAACTTAAATTTAAATGTAATCACATCAGGTTCAGCATGTTGAGAAATGTTCCCTGAATCAGTAATTTCTCCCTCAGACAAAACCTCCCTGGCCCCATCAGACTGGGTTAGGGGCCCTTCAGAAACATTATTATCAGCGTCGTCATGCTCTTCAGTATCTAAAACAGAGCAGTCGCGCTTACGCTGATAAGTGTTCATTTTGGCTAAAATGTTTTTGACAGAATTATCCATTACAGCCGTTAATTGTTGCATAGTAAGGAGTATTGGCGCGCTAGATGTACTAGGGGCCTCCTGAGTGGGCAAGACTCGTGTAGACGAAGGAGGGAATGATGCAGTACCATGCTTACTCCCCTCACTTGAGGAATCATCTTGGGCATCATTGTCATTGTCACATAAATCACATTTATTTAAATGAATAGGAATTCTGGCTTCCCCACATTCAGAACACAGTCTATCTGGTAGTTCAGACATGTTAAACAGGCATAAACTTGATAACAAAGTACAAAAAACGTTTTAAAATAAAACCGTTACTGTCACTTTAAATTTTAAACTGAACACACTTTATTACTGCAATTGCGAAAAAATATGAAGGAATTGTTCAAAATTCACCAAATTTTCACCACAGTGTCTTAAAGCCTTAAAAGTATTGCACACCAAATTTGGAAGCTTTAACCCTTAAAATAACGGAACCGGAGCCGTTTTGAACTTTAACCCCTTTACAGTCCCTGGTATCTGCTTTGCTGAGACCCAACCAAGCCCAAAGGGGAATACGATACCAAATGACGCCTTCAGAAAGTCTTTTCTAAGTATCAGAGCTCCTCTCACATGCGACTGCATGCCATGCCTCTCAAAAACAAGTGCGCAACACCGGCGCGAAAATGAGGCTCTGCCTATGCTTTGGGAAAGCCCCTAAAGAATAAGGTGTCTAAAACAGTGCCTGCCGATATTATTATATCAAAATACCCAAATAAAATGATTCCTCAAGGCTAAATATGTGTTAATAATGAATCGATTTAGCCCAGAAAAAGTCTACAGTCTTAATAAGCCCTTGTGAAGCCCTTATTTACGATCGTAATAAACATGGCTTACCGGATCCCATAGGGAAAATGACAGCTTCCAGCATTACATCGTCTTGTTAGAATGTGTCATACCTCAAGCAGCAAGAGACTGCTCACTGTTCCCCCAACTGAAGTTAATTGCTCTCGACAGTCCTGTGTGGAACAGCCATGGATTTTAGTGACGGTTGCTAAAATCATTTTCCTCATACAAACAGAAATCTTCATCTCTTTTCTGTTTCTGAGTAAATAGTACATACCAGCACTATTTCAAAATAACAAACTCTTGATTGAATAATAAAAACTACAGTTAAACACTAAAAAACTCTAAGCCATCTCCGTGGAGATGTTGCCTGTACAACGGCAAAGAGAATGACTGGGGTAGGCGGAGCCTAGGAGGGATCATGTGACCAGCTTTGCTGGGCTCTTTGCCATTTCCTGTTGGGGAAGAGAATATCCCACAAGTAAGGATGACGCCGTGGACCGGACACACCTATGTTGGAGAAATAACAAACTTTTGATTGAAGATATAAAACTAAGTATAATCACCATAGTCCTCTCACACATCCTATCTAGTCGTTGGGTGCAAGAGAATGACTGGGAGTGACGTAGAGGGGAGGAGCTATATGCAGCTCTGCTGGGTGAATCCTCTTGCACTTCCTGTTGGGGAGGAGTAATATCCCAGAAGTAATGATGACCCGTGGACTGATCACACTTAACAGAAGAAATCTCTTATGTTTATCAGGAACACTCTGAAAATTAGATGTTGACGGAACAGCAACAGGTAATGTAACAGTACTAAAGGAAATTTTATCTGCATTAATAAGTTTGTCATGATATGCAATACAAACAACAGCTGGAGAAACAGATACCAAAAATTATAGCAGATACACTTAGCTTGGTAGCTCCAGCACTAGACAGCGATTTTCCTGTAGTATCTTCTGACTCAGATGCAACGTGAGACATCTTGCAATATGTAAGAGAAAAAACAACATATAAAGCAAAATTGATCAAATTCCTTAAATGACAGTTTCAGGAATGGGAAAAAATGCCAAAGAACAAGCTTCTAGCAACCAGAAGCAATGAAAAAATAAGACTGAAATAATGTGGAGACAAAAGCGACGCCCTTATTTTTTAGCGCCAAATAAGACGCCCACATTATTTGGCGCCTAAATGCTTTTGGCGCCAAAAATGACGCCACATCCGGAACGCCGACATTTTTGGCGCAAAATAACGTCAAAAAATGACGCAAACGGAAAAGAATTTTTGCGCCAAAAAAGTCCGCGCCAAGAATGACGCAATAAAATGAAGCATTTTCAGCCCCCGCGAGCCTAACAGCCCACAGGGAAAAAAGAGTCAAATTTTTGAAGGTAAGAAAAAAATGATTAATTCAAATGCATTATCCCAAATATGAAACTGACTGTCTGAAAAATAAGGAAAGTTGAACATTCTGAGTCAAGGCAAATAAATGTTTGAATACATATATTTAGAACTTTATAAACAAAGTGCCCAACCATAGCTTAGAGTGTCACAGAAAATAAGATTTACTTACCCCAGGACACTCATCTACATGTTTGTAGAAAGCCAAACCAGTACTGAAACGAGAATCAGCAGAGGTAATGGTATATATAAGAGTATATCGTCGATCTGAAAAGGGAGGTAAGAGATGAATCTCTACGACCGATAACAGAGAACCTATGAAATAGACCCCGTAGAAGGAGATCACTGCATTCAAATAGGCAATACTCTCCTCACATCCCTCTGACATTCACTGCACGCTGAGAGGAAAACCGGGCTCCAACTTGCTGCGGAGCGCATATCAACGTAGAATCTAGCACAAACTTACTTCACCACCTCCATCGGAGGCAAAGTTTGTAAAACTGAATTGTGGGTGTGGTGAGGGGTGTATTTATAGGCATTTTAAGGTTTGGGAAACTTTGCCCCTCCTGGTAGGAATGTATATCCCATACGTCACTAGCTCATGGACTCTTGCTAATTACATGAAAGAAAATCCATCCACATGTTATTCTCAGACTAATCTTTTCTTTGAATGCATCATTCTACCTAGCATTTATTTAGTGTTTAATGTCCCTTTAAGGGAAGACCAAAAAAAAAATTTGGCTTTATTCTAAAAGCAGTTTGAGGTTGGAGTTGGACCTGCCTCTACACCAACCTGGGATGTTCCTGTTAATGAAAGCAATCACCCTAAATCGTCCAGAACTCAGTATATATAACAAAATGGATGACCTAAAAATCATGCCAGCAAGTTATTGTAGGGCATATTTGCATTGCCTATAAAAAATTATTTTGCACTGTGTAAATTGGCTTTAGTCCTAATTAAAATTGGCCTAAAACAAACAGACAAAAAAATAACTCCATTTATCATGGTTTCCTTTTCCTTGGGTTGTTCAAATAAAGTTTCCTAGAATTTTAGTGATCTTTAAAATGCACTAAAAATCGTTACTTTCTCTTGCTACAATGAATAATTGATACTCACTTGTTCCTTATTATTATCTATACACAGAATGAGCCTGGAGGGACTAACGAGATTGTTCTAAAATTTGACATTAATAATCAAAGTAGTAAGTGTCATCCTCTTCAGATACAGAGATTATGTTGCACAACACATGCTTCCTAGTAACCAGCCACATTGCTATTTTCTGCTTTTATTATCCTGCATTTTAGTGGATGACATTTTGCTTACATCATTTTAACAGATTCATAAAGAATTATTTAAGAAAAAAAGTAAACCACCACAGAACTCCCTCCCCAACAAAAAAAAACTTCCCCCCTCTAACTGATCTGCTTTGCTTCCAACAAAGGTTAAGAAATTGTGAAGGGGTTAATAAGAACTCATTGTGTCATCTTATAAATTTCCTATCTGCTGTTATTTTTATTTAATCCATTATTGCATCCCTATAGGAACCAGAGATGCCCCATGTTTAAATTGCTTGCAATTATGCATTTTCAGGAAATCCAACAATATTTCTTAAGTGTGCCATGATGGGCCACCATTAAAACAATAGGAAATTCCATTTCCAACTGACAAACACTTGTGCTTAACTGCTTATGCTCTCTGAATGTGCAAATTCAATGATTCCAGAGTAGGCTGTAAAATGCTTAACCCCTTGGTGGCCATACATTAGCTATAAACCGTTTATATAAGAGTGGGTGTGAGAAGGGTACAATTTTACTGTGCATTTTGGACAATACATTGATTATCCTGATGTTGGGAAGGTTAAAGTGATGGTAAACCTTCCCCTTTGTATAAACAGATCAGGAATTTTAGCAATATTTTAGATATTTAATTCATCAGTTGTATGGACGATGCACTTTAGTTTAATTTTTAATAATGTAGCACTGAAACTCAAATACCCTGCGCTCCGGCCGGCCACTTCAAAAGAAATTAACTTTTTTGAGAGCTAAAGGTTTAAACTGTTTTCCAATTGGCTCCAGCTACAAAATAAAATGAAAAAAATAAATAAATGATGTGAGTGTCGTGTGGCTAGAGCGCAGACTGGAGAACAGTGCAAACCGTTAGCTCATCCAAACCACCATAGTAATACTGAAGAAATGTTAAATAATGGTAGCAAAAATATGCTTGTGGAGCAGCTAAAAGGGACATTAAACACTGAAATTATAACATAAAATGTTTAAAGGGACATTGCAATAAAAATTTAAATGTGCATAGATGAATTACATATTTGAATAGAAACATATTTGCAATATACATGTATTGGAAAAATGCTCCTAGTAAAAGCTATCACTGTTATAGTGTTAACAGTTTTCTCTGCATGTGAAGCATAGCTAGATATTCTCTGTGCACCAGCATTTTAAATACTGCAGCAGATCAGAGAGCCAGTGGGGCTTGTATCATGTCACCAATTAACAAATGGAGTAATTACCAGATGGTACAAGACCGTTAGGCTCTCTGAGCATGTGTTTAAAATGCTGGTGCACAGTGCATACATAAATACACTTTTGAAACAGCTGTAGATTTGTTCAGAAGCATTTTTGCTAATAAAAGCAAATTAGAAATATTATTTTATTTAAAACTGAAAAGCATCCATGTGGATTCCAGTTTTGGATGACATGTCCCTTTAACTACTTGTAGTAAAGAAAAAACCTTTGCAATATTCTTTTGCTATTTATTTTGTTTCTTTATACTGTAATTAAAATGGACATAAAAGTATAAAAAAATGTTGTAATGTCTTAGAGCACTTTATTATTGCTCTGTTGCTTGCACATAACTGTGCGTTTAACACCTGCACAGGGGTTAAACACACAGTTAATTTCAGTTCCAGAGCAGTAATGCACTACTAGGAGCTAGACGACTGCATCTGGTGAGCCAATGACAAGAGGCACGTCTGTAACCACCAATCAGCAGCTAGTTCCAACAGCATTGCTGCTCCTGAGCCTATCTAGGTATACTTTTTAAACAAAGGATACCAAGAAAACAAAGTTAATAATAGAAGTACATTGGACAGACTCTTACAAATGCATGCGGAATCATTAAAGTTTACATTTGACATGCATGTTCCTTTAAGTGTGACAGATGCAGGCTCTCCAATTCCAGCTGAAACAGGAAATGCAGACTCCAGACATAACTATACTTCATACAGTCACTGGTCGCACACATTACTGATTCATTTATAGGTGCCTCTAATTGGTCTCCGACATGCTGGAAAACCAAGCAAGCAGTCTCGTTAAGTGACAAATGATACATGCCAGCACCTGCCTTCATTCGGTAACGGAGTGCGATCGGTGCTCCATTACCATATAAAGGCTGACTGCTAGATCATTACAGACAGTGACAGTCTATGTTACTGTCTGTAACGATCTCTGTTGGTGCTGGTGTGAGGTGTGCGAGAGAAGGCGGGAGGCAGGTAGACGGCCAAGCTGCGGATGGAGGAGGGGCCCTACACTGTAGAATTTTTTTTTTGAAGGGTGAGGGAAGGGACACTATACTATGGAAAAAAGGGGATATAAGAAAGAGTAGTGTCATGATTTAACCCCTTAACGACCAACGACGTATGGGGTACGTCCTGCAAAAAAATGCAGTTAATGACCAAGGACGTACCCCGTACGTCGTTGGTCTTTGAAAGCCCTGGAAGCGATCCTGATCGCTTCCAGCCGCTTTCATGTTATTGCAGTGATGCCTCGATATTGAGGCATCCTGCAATAACAGTTTTGAGCAGTCCGATGCAGAGAGAGCCACTCTGTGGCCCTCTCTGCATCGGCCATTGATCGCAGTATTCGTTGGTGGGTGGGAGCTTACCAAGGGAGGCGGGTGGGCGGCGATCAATGGAGGAGGGGGGCAGGATCGCGTGTGGGGTGCGTGCCAGAATGCGCGCACGTGCACGGGAGCGCGCGCGTGCACGAGGGTGGGTGCGCGCGTGTGCGGGTGGGAACCCTACACTATGGAACATGGAGGAGATATAAGTGGGAGAGACTCAGTGGGATATATAAATAAAATTAGTAATCTGGGAGAGGGTTGGGGGTTGGGGGGGGGCAGCTACACTACAGAAAATAGTTTTTTTTTTTAAATAAAAATTAACCAAAACGTTTTTAATTTGAAACTGGGTACTGGCAGACAGCTGCCAGTACCCAATATGGCGCTCAATAAGGCAGGGGGGGGGTTAGAGAGCTGTTTGGGGGGGGGGGATCAGGGAGGTTGGGGGCTAAGGGGGGATCCTACATAGCAGCATATGTAAATATGCTCAAAAAAAATAAAAAAAAAATAAAAGATAGCTTTGATTTTAGTACTGGCAGACTTTCTGCCAGTACTTAAGATGGCGGGGACAATTGTGGGTTTGGGGATGGAAGAGAGCTGTTTGGGAGGGATCAGGGGGTGTGATGTGTCAGGTGGGAGGCTGATCTCTACACTAAAGCTAAAATTAACCCTGCAAACTCCCTACAAGCTACCTAATTAACCCTTTCACTGCTAGCCATAATACTCGTGTGATGCGCAGCGGCATTTAGCGGCCTTCTAATTACCAAAAAGCAACGCCAAAGCCATATATGTCTGCTATTTCTGAACAAAGGGGATCCCAGAGAAGCATTTACAACCATTTGTGCCATAATTCCACAAGCTGTTTGTAAATAATTTCAGTGAGAAACCTAAAATTGTGAAAAAAAAAATTTTTTTTTTAATTTGATTGCATTTGGCGGTGAAATGGTGGCATGAAATATACCAAAATTGGCCTAGATCAATACTTGGGGTTGTCTACTACACTACACTAAAGCTAAAATTATCCCTAAAAGTTCCCTACATGCTCCATAATTAACCCCTTCACTGCTGGCCATAATACACGTGTAGTGCGCAGTGGCATTTAGCAGCCTTCTAATTACTAAAAAGCAACACCAAAGCCATATATGTCTGCTATTTCTGAACAAAGGGGATCCCAGAGAAGAATTTACAACCATTTGTGCCATAATTGCAGAAGCTGTTTGTAAATAATTTCAGTGAGAAACCAAAAGTTTGTGAAAAAATTAGTAAAAAAGTGAACAATTTTTTGTATTTAATCGCATTTGGCAGTGAAATGGTGGCATGAAATATACCAAAATGGGCCTAGATGAATACTTTGGGATGTCTACTAAAAAAAAATATATACATGTCAATGGATATTCAGAGATTCCTGAAAGATATTAGTGTTCTAATGTAACTAGCGCTAATTTTGAAAAATAATGGTTTGGAAATAGCAAAGTGCTACTTGTACTTATTGCCCTATAACTTACAAAAAAAGCAAAGAACATGTAAACATTGGGTATTTCTAAACTCAGGACAAAATGTAGAAACTATTTAGCACGGGTGTTTTTTGGTGGTTGTAGATGTGTAACAGATTTTGGGGGTCAAAGTTAGAAAAAGTGTGTTTTTTTCATTTTTTTCCTCATATTTTATATTTTTTTTTATAGTAAATTATAAGATATGATGAAAATAATGGTATCTTTAGAAAGTCCATTTAATGGCGAGAAAAACGGTATATAATATGTGTGGGTACAGTAAATGAGTAAGAGGAAAATTACAGCTAAACACAAACACCGCAGAAATGTAAAAATAGCCTTGGTCCCAAACGGACAGAAAATGGAAAAGTGCTGTGGTCATTAAGGGGTTAAACTAGGTACTGCAGACCACTTCCAGTACCTTAGTGGGCAGAGACCATAGGGAGGGGGATGGTTAGAGAGCTGTTTGGGAGGGATCAGGGAGCCGGAGGGTAAAAGGGGATCCTACACTGCAGAAAAAAAAAAGAAAAAAAAAAGGAAGGGGTGGGAGAGCTGTTTAGGAGGGATCAGGTAAGATGGTAATCCCTACATTGTAAGACTATTACCCTTACCAGCAAACTAATTAACCCCATCACTGCGGGGGATTTCAGAGATGTGGTGTGCAACTGAAATTAGCAGACTTCTAATTAGCAAGAAGCAATGGCAAAGTAATGCATATCTGCTATTTCCGAACAAAGAGGATCCCAGAGAAGCTTTTACAACCATTTGTGTCATGATTGCACAAGCGGTATGTAAATAATTTTGGTGAGAAAAAGTTAAACGATTTTTTTTTATACGATCGCATTTGGCGTCATAATGGTGTCATGAAATATAGCAAAATGGGCCTAGATCAATAACTTGGGTTGTCTACTTAAAGGGACAGTCTAGTCCAAAACAAACTTTCATTATTCAGATAGAGAATGTAATTTTGAACAATTTTCCAATTTACTTCTTTCACCAATTTTGCTTTGTTCTCTTGGTATTCTTAGTTAAAAGCTAAATCTAGGAGGTTCATATGCTAATTTCTAAGCCCTTGAAGGCCGCCTCTTAGCTCAGGGCATATTGACAGTTTTTCACCACTAGAGGGTGTTAGTTCATATGTTTCATATAGATAACACTGTGCTCATGAACGTGGAGTTACCTAGGAGCCTGCACTGATTGGCAAAATGCAAGTCAAAATAACAAATAAGGGGCAGTTTGCAGAGGTTTAGATTCAAGGTAATCACAGAGGTAAAACATGTCTTATTATAACTGTGTTGGTTATGCAAAACTAGGGAATGGGTAATAAAGGGATTATCTATCTTTTAAAACAATAAATATTCTGGGGTAGACTGTCCCTTTAAAAAAACATTTTTTAGTTTTAATAGATTAAAAAAAAACTAAGCAAAAACAGAAACCACAAGGCTCTATTTCTGTTTAAATGGAGTGATAGCAAAAATGTTAAAAATTCTCCGGTATTTTGGACAAGTTTATCTCTGAAATTCCCGGAAGCTATGGGGTTAAACAACGAATATATTTTCAAAACACATTTGTAATTCTCAGGGTAATCTCAGCTTTGAATACATCATTCTATCTGGCATTTTTGTTTTGTTTTTGTAATTAACGTCCCTTTGAATTTGAAAATATTATTTCTTCTGTTATGTGTGATCAGTCCACGGGTCATCATTACTTCTGGGATATAACTCCTCCCCAACAGGAAATGCAAGAGGATTCACCCAGCAGAGCTGCATATAGCTCCTCCCCTCTACGTCACTCCCAGTCATTCTCTTGCACCCAACGACTAGATAGGATGTGTGAGAGGACTATGGTGATTATACTTAGTTTTTATAACTTCAATCAAAAGTTTGTTATTTTACAATAGCACCGGAGCGTGTTATTGCCTCTCTGGCAGAGTTTGAAGAAGAATCTACCAGAGTTTTTACTATGATTTTAACCGGAGTAGTTAAGATCATATTGCTGTTTCTCGGCCATCTGAGGGAGGTAAAAGCTTCAGATCAGGGGACAGCGGGCAGATGAATCTGCATTGAGGTATGTAGCAGTTTTTATTTTCTGAATGGAATTGATGAGAAAATCCTGCCATACCGTTATAATGACATGTATGTATACTCTGCACTTCAGTATTCTGGGGATGGTATTTCACTGGAATTACTCTGTTAAAAGTACATTAAACCTTTTAATAGGTATTTATTATGTTAAACGTTTTTGCTGGAATGTAGAATCGTTTGCATTTTCTGAGGTACTGAGTGAATAAATGTTTGGGCATTATTTTTCCACTTGGCAGTTGCTTGTTTTAATTGTGACAGTTTCGTTTCTCTCTCACTGCTGTGTGTGAGGGGGAGGGGCCGTTTTTGGCGCTCTTTGCTACGCATCAAAAATTTCCAGTCAGTTACTCTTGTATTTCCTGCATGATCCGGTTCATCTCTAACAGAACTCAGGGGTCTTCAAACTTCTTTGGAGGGAGGTAGATTCTCTCAGCAGAGCTGTGAGACTTATATATTGACTGTGATTAAAAACGTTGCTCTGTAATTTTTATGTTTCAAATTTAATTATTGTTACTTTACTAATGGGAACAAACCTTTGCTAAAAGTTGTGTTGTTTTTAAGGATTGATGCTATAACTGTTTTTCAGTTCATTATTTCAACTGTCATTTAATCGTTTAGTGCTTCTTTGAGGCACAGTACGTTTTTGTTAAATAAGATTGTAACCAAGTTGCAAGTTTATTGCTAGTGTGTTAAACATGTCTGATTCAGAGGAAGATACCTGTGTCATTTGTTCCAATGCCAAGGTGGAGCCCAATAGAAATTTATGTACTAACTGTATTGATGCTACTTTAAATAAAAGCCAATCTGTACAAATTGAACAAATTTCACCAAACAGCGAGGGGAGAGTTATGCCGACTAACTCGCCTCACGTGTCAGTACCTGCATCTCCCGCCCGGGAGGTGCGTGATATTGTGGCGCCTAGTACATCTGGGCGGCCATTACAGATAACATTACAAGATATGGCTACTGTTATGACTGAAGTTTTGGCTAAATTACCAGAACTAAGAGGCAAGTGTGATCACTCTGGGGTGAGAACAGAGTGCGCTGATAATACTAGGGCCATGTCTGATACTGCGTCACAGCTTGCAGAGCATGAGGACGGAGAGCTTCATTCTGTGGGTGACGGTTCTGATCCAAACAGATTGGATTCAGATATTTCAAATTTTAAATTTAAATTGGAGAACCTCCGTGTATTACTAGGGGAGGTTTTAGCGGCTCTTAATGATTGTAACACTGTTGCAATACCAGAGAAATTGTGTAGGTTGGATAAATACTTTGCGGTACCGGCGAGTACTGACGTTTTTCCTATACCTAAGAGACTAACTGAAATTGTTACTAAGGAGTGGGATAGACCCGGTGTGCCGTTCTCACCCCCTCCAATATTTAGAAAGATGTTTCCAATAGACGCCACCACACGGGACTTATGGCAAACGGTCCCTAAGGTGGAGGGAGCAGTTTCTACTTTAGCTAAGCGTACCACTATCCCGGTGGAGGATAGCTGTGCTTTTTCAGATCCAATGGATAAAAAATTAGAGGGTTACCTTAAGAAAATGTTTGTTCAACAAGGTTTTATATTGCAACCCCTTGCATGCATCGCGCCGATTACGGCTGCGGCAGCATTTTGGATTGAGTCTCTGGAAGAGAACCTTAGTTCAGCTACGCTGGACGACATTACGGACAGGCTTAGAGTCCTTAAACTAGCTAATTCATTCATTTCGGAGGCCGTAGTACATTTAACCAAACTTACGGCTAAGAACTCAGGATTCGCCATTCAGGCACGTAGGGCGCTGTGGCTAAAATCCTGGTCAGCTGATGTAACTTCTAAGTCCAAATTACTTAATATACCTTTCAAGGGGCAAACTTTATTTGGGCCCGGTTTGAAAGAAATTATCGCTGACATTACAGGAGGTAAGGGCCACGCCCTGCCTCAAGACAAAGCCAAAGCTAAGGCTAGACAGTCTAATTTTCGTCCCTTTCGGAATTTCAAAGCAGGAGCAGCACCAACTTCCACTGCACCAAAACAGGAAGGAGCTGTGGCTCGTTACAGACAAGGCTGGAAACCTAACCAGTCCTGGAACAAGGGCAAGCAGGCCAGGAAACCTGCTGCTGCCCCAAAGACAGCATGAACCGAGGGCCCCCGATCCGGGACCGGATCTAGTGGGGGGCAGACTCTCTCTCTTCGCCCAGACTTGGGCAAGAGATGTTCAGGATCCCTGGGCGCTAGAGATCATATCTCAGGGATACCTTCTAGACTTCAAATTCTCTCCCCCAAGAGGGAGATTTCATCTGTCAAGGTTGTCAACAAACCAGATAAAGAAAGAAGCGTTTCTACGCTGTGTACAAGATCTGTTATTAATGGGAGTGATCCATCCGGTTCCGCGGTCGGAACAAGGACAAGGGTTTTACTCAAACCTGTTTGTGGTTCCCAAAAAAGAGGGAACTTTCAGGCCAATCTTGGATTTAAAGATCCTAAACAAATTCCTAAGAGTTCCATCGTTCAAAATGGAAACTATTCGGACAATCTTACCCATGATCCAAAAGGGTCAGTACATGACCACAGTGGATTTAAAGGATGCTTACCTTCACATACCGATTCACAAAGATCATTACCGGTATCTAAGGTTTGCCTTCTTAGACAGGCATTACCAGTTTGTAGCTCTTCCATTCAGATTGGCTACGGCTCCAAGAATCTTCACAAAGGTTCTGGGTGCCCTTCTGGCAGTACTAAGACCGCGAGGAATTTCGGTAGCTCCGTACCTAGACGACATTCTGATACAAGCTTCAAGCTTTCAAACTGCCAAGTCTCATACAGAGTTAGTTCTGGCATTTCTAAGGTCGCATGGATGGAAAGTGAACGAAAAGAAGAGTTCTCTCTTTCCTCTCACAAGAGTTCCATTCTTGGGGACTCTTATAGATTCTGTAGAAATGAAGATTTATCTGACAGAAGACAGATTAACAAAGCTTCTAAATGCATGCCGTGTCCTTCATTCCATTCAACTCCCGTCAGTAGCTCAATGCATGGAGGTGATCGGCTTAATGGTAGCAGCAATGGACATAGTACCCTTTGCACGTCTACATCTCAGACCGCTGCAATTGTGCATGCTGAGTCAGTGGAATGGGGATTACTCAGACTTGTCCCCTACTCTGAATCTGGATCAAGAGACCAGAAACTCTCTTCTATGGTGGCTTTCTCGGCCACATCTGTCCAGGGGGATGCCATTCAGCAGGCCGGACTGGACAATTGTAACAACAGACGCCAGCCTACTAGGTTGGGGCGCTGTCTGGAATTCTCTGAAGGCTCAGGGACAATGGAATCAGGAGGAAAGTCTCCTGCCAATAAACATTCTGGAATTGAGAGCAGTTCTCAATGCCCTTCTGGCTTGGCCCCAGTTAAAAACTCGGGGGTTCATCAGGTTTCAGTCGGACAACATCACGACTGTAGCTTACATCAACCATCAAGGAGGGACAAGAAGCTCCCTAGCAATGATGGAAGTATCAAAGATAATTCGCTGGGCAGAGTCTCACTCTTGCCACCTGTCAGCAATCCACATCCCGGGAGTGGAGAACTGGGAGGCGGATTTCTTGAGTCGCCAGACTTTTCATCCGGGGGAGTGGGAACTTCATCCGGAGGTCTTTGCCCAAATACTTCGACGTTGGGGCAAACCAGAGATAGATCTCATGGCGTCTCGCCAGAACGCCAAACTTCCTCGCTACGGGTCCAGATCCAGGGATCCGGGAGCGGTTCTGATAGATGCTTTGACAGCACCTTGGAACTTCGGGATGGCTTATGTGTTTCCACCCTTCCAGCTGCTTCCTCGATTGATTGCCAAAATCAAACAGGAGAGAGCATCAGTGATTCTAATAGCGCCTGCATGGCCACGCAGGACTTGGTATGCAGATCTAGTGGACATGTCATCCTGTCCGCCTTGGTCTCTACCTCTAAGACAGGACCTTCTGATACAGGGTCCATTCAAACATCAAAATCTAACTTCTCTGAAGCTGACTGCTTGGAAATTGAACGCTTGATTTTATCAAAACGTGGTTTTTCTGAGTCGGTTATTGATACCCTGATACAGGCTAGGAAGCCTGTTACCAGAAGGATTTACCATAAGATATGGCGTAAATACCTATACTGGTGCGAATCCAAAGGTTACTCCTGGAGTAAGGTTAGGATTCCTAGGATATTGTCCTTTCTACAAGAAGGTTTAGAAAAGGGTTTATCGGCTAGCTCATTAAAGGGACAGATCTCAGCTCTGTCCATCTTGTTACACAGGCGTCTGTCAGAAAATCCAGACGTCCAGGCCTTTTGTCAGGCTTTAGCTAGGATCAAGCCTGTGTTTAAAACTGTTGCTCCGCCATGGAGTTTAAACCTTGTTCTTAACGTTCTACAAGGAGTTCCGTTTGAACCCCTTCATTCCATTGATATAAAGTTGTTATCTTGGAAAGTGTTATTTTTAATGGCTATTTCTTCGGCTCGGAGAGTCTCTGAGTTATCAGCTTTACATTGTGTTTCTCCTTATTTGATTTTTCATTCAGATAAGGTAGTTCTGCGTACAAAACCTGGGTTCTTACCTAAGGTAGTCACTAACAGGAACATCAATCAAGAGATCGTGGTGCCTTCCCTGTGCCCGAATCCTTCTTCAAAGAAGGAACGTCTTCTACACAATCTGGATGTAGTTCGTGCCCTCAAGTTCTACTTGCAGGCAACTAAGGATTTTCGACAAACGTCTTCCCTGTTTGTCGTGTACTCTGGTCAGAGGAGAGGTCATAAGGCTTCGGCTACCTCTCTCTCCTTCTGGCTTCGTAGCATAATTCGTTTAGCCTATGAGACTGCTGGACAGCAGCCTCCTGAAAGAATTACAGCTCATTCTACTAGAGCTGTGGCTTCCACTTGGGCCTTTAAGAATGAGGCCTCTGTTGAACAGATTTGCAAGGCTGCAACTTGGTCTTCGCTTCATACTTTTTCCAAATTTTACAAATTTGACACTTTTGCTTCTTCGGAGGCTATTTTTGGGAGAAAGGTTCTTCAGGCAGTGGTTCCTTCTGTATAATGAGCCTGCCTATCCCTCCCGTCATCCGTGTACTTTTGCTTTGGTATTGGTATCCCAGAAGTAATGATGACCCGTGGACTGATCACACATAACAGAAGAAAACATAATTTATGCTTACCTGATAAATTCCTTTCTTCTGTTGTGTGATCAGTCCACGGCCCGCCCTGTTTTTTAAGGCAGGTAAATATCTTTTAAATTATACTCCAGTCACCACTTCACCCTTGGTTTCTCCTTTCTCGTTGATTCTTGGTCGAATGACTGGGAGTGACGTAGAGGGGAGGAGCTATATGCAGCTCTGCTGGGTGAATCCTCTTGCATTTCCTGTTGGGGAGGAGTTATATCCCAGAAGTAATGATGACCCGTGGACTGATCACACAACAGAAGAAAGGAATTTATCAGGTAAGCATAAATTATGTTTTTGTATTTTCTTGCAGTGCTGACACATGCTATGCATATACAAAAAAAATTCTCTTTTTTTGTAAGTTTAAAAGGTTTTGCAAATTACAATCATTTCAGGGATACACTTCTTGATAATTCAGATTTCTAGTTTTATTGTTGTGGCAATTTAGGGACAGCAAATGAACCTGTAATATAACCAGTCTAGAATGTTACAGGGTTGTTTAAATTTTAACATACTTAAAAGGGACAGTAAGGGAAAGTAAAATTTAAAAGGGACAGTGAACCCAATTTTTTTATTTTGTTATTCAGATAGAGCATGACATTTTAAGCAACTTCCTAATTTACTCCTATTTTCAAAATTGTCTTCATTCTCTTGGTATCTTTATTTGAAATGCAAGAATGTAAGTTTAGATGCTGGCCCAATTTTGGTGAACAACCTGGGTTGTTCTTGCTGATTGGTGGATAAATTCATCCACCAATAAAAAAGTGCTGTCCAGTGGTCTGAACCAAAAAAAAAATCCTAGATGCTTTCTTTTTCAAATAAAGATATTAAGAGAACAAAGAAAAATTGATAATAGGAGTATATAAGAAAGTTGCTTAAAATTGCATGCTATCTGATTCACAAAATAAATAAATTTGGGTTCAGTGTCCCTTTAAGCTTTCATTGATTAAATAATAGAGCATACAATTTTAAAAAAAAAAAAAAAAATCTTTTTAAGTTAAAAGGACATGAAACCCCAAATTTCTCTTTCACAATTCAAATAGAGCACACCATTTTAAACAACTTTCCAATTTAATTCTATTATCAAATTTGCTTCATGCTCTTAGTATCCTTCATTTACGGAGCAGCAATGCACAAGCAGGGAGCTAGCTGAACACATCGAGTGAGCCAATCACAAGAGGCATATATGTGCAGTCACCAATCAGCAGCAAGTTTCAAGTAAAGTATTACTGCTCCTGAGCCTACCTGAGTATGCTTTTTAACAAAGCAAAATCTGAATCGTGAAAGTTTAATTTCGACTGTCCTTTAATTTCTGTTATAAACAGACATTCTCTTGGTGTCTTGGTGTTATTTGTTGAAAGGCAGAATGCACTACTGGGAGTGTGATTGGTGGCTACACACATATGCTTTTTGTCATTTGCTCACCAGATGTTTTCAGCTAAAATCAAACCCAAGATAGAGATGAACTCTACCTTGGAAAAAGACTACATATGTAGCACTTAAGGGGTTAATATAGTATAAATTATCCTTTATAAATTAACAAAGGTATATAGCAACAATTGAGGTAACTGTACTTAAAAAGTGAACGAGGATACTCAACGTTAAAACATAACTTTTATTTAATAAATTACACACATAAAATTGAAAAAATACATAGTTGAAAACGCTCTCAGGAGCCCAATAACGGTCTAGTGACCCTAGTAGAGGTTAGTTGAGTGAGTTGAAAAACTAGCCTGCTGATAGTGCACTTGCTTAATTATTCAGTAGCTAAGATACTCATATAGTATAATATGTCACAAGATTAGATCTAGTCAACCGGGTAAGGGAATCACGCTGTATTCACAGCTCAAATGTACTATATGACTAGAATGATGATGTGGGGTGAGTCTCCATACAACTACCTAAGGCAAATAAGTGACAGCTAAGCTGGCAACTATGGCGTTCCTCGATTGACAACCTAAGTTAATGGATATCATCAAAGCTATCTCAGCTAGGTATTGCGAGTAAGATCTGTAAGCCGTTAGGGCGAAACATGCCAGGGACGTTAGGGAATTGGTGAGGAGTCCTGGAGCTCCTGTATTTTAGATAGCCTTAGGGTGTTCTATCTATTATGTTGGCGTACTTAATTTATTAATAGTTCTGCTCACTAATATAGTGCACACTGCTTAATATGTGGAGCTTTTCATAATTTATTTGGGTCTATCTATTCTGACGAGCATATTTACATTTTTTAGTATCGGACCCGTACAAGCAGGGTCTCACTGTTCACTGACAGTAGGTACCGTCTCACTTAATTTTACAGACTAGAGGTAACAATTCAAGCACCTGTTTGAATTACACAGCGTTCGCCAACTCTTTCAACTTATTTTTATTGATTATTGAGAAGAACAAATTAATGAGCTGCATTATACCTCCTGCAGCTCCACTATATAGTAGCAATTATTATTTATAATTTTCTCTTAAAAACTAGATTAAGTCAAACCGGACTTACAGACACAAACCATTAAACTTCTTTGGTGTCATCTCATACCGCTCCACTACACAGCAGTAATTATTATTTATAATTTTTTCTTAAATACTCAGCTTAAGTCGAACCGGACTTACAGATACACGATTTAAATGTCTTTGGTGCTATTTCATACCGTTACTAGTAACACTTCAATATAAAGTTGTATGTTACCTATAATTTCAAACTGTACACCGAACCACATTCCTATATTGACATATAAGTTAACTGAAAGCTTAAAGCAACCAACGGTCAAGTTTTTATTAGAATTTACATAATAGGATTGAATTCCGTAAAGTAATTGTATATTTAACATTCGTAAGCACAACATTGGCTATTCATACAATTCAGCAGTCAATGGAGATCTATATATCAATTTTTTTTTGGTTTCTTTGTTAATAACTATAAGTGGGATTGTACACTTTAACGCTATATTTGCTCACTATATATATATATATATATATATATATATATATATATATATATATATATATAGTGAGTAACTTTACTGATCTTATATGTAATACCAGGTAGAGACAATTTTGAAGTTATTTCCAACTTGGATTGCTAATTTGGTAACGCTACAGTTACCAGCTTAGGTTCTTACATATTAGCTCTAGCCAGCTTACTGTTGATACATTCTTCAGGAATAATCATTAAGCAACCTATTACACTCTAGCTGTGATTTCAATGTGATTTTTCTATACCTAGTGGACTTCAACTTACCACTTAATATAGTACACAATAAGCCAATTTAAGATACTGAATATTCACATTTACTAATGCAGGGATATATAACAATCCGTTGGTTGGTTTCCGAGTAACTCAAAGTGGTATTAAATATTTTATCGCTATATACGCTCACCAGTGCAAAGTGAGTAATCGTACAGATCTTACTCGCAACACCTAGCTGAGATAGCTTTGATGATATCCATTAACTTAGGTTGTCAATCGAGGAACGCCATAGTTGCCAGCTTAGCTGTCACTTATTTGCCTTAGGTAGTTGTATGGAGACTCACCCCACATCATCATTCTAGTCATATAGTACATTTGAGCTGTGAATACAGCGTTATTCCCTTACCCGGTTGACTAGATCTAATCTTGTGACATATTATACTATATGAGTATCTTAGCTACTGAATAATTAAGCAAGTGCACTATCCGCAGGCTAGTTTTTCAACTCACTCAACTAACCTCTACTAGGGTCACTAGACCGTTATTGGGCTCCTGAGAGCGTTTTCAACTATGTATTTTTTCAATTTTATGTGTGTAATTTATTAAATAAAAAAAGTTATGTTTTAACGTTGAGTATCCTCGTTCACTTTTTAAGTACAGTTACCTCAATTGTTGCTATATACCTTTGTTAATTTATAAAGGATAATTTATACAATATTAACCCCTTGAGTGCTACATATGTAGTCTTTTTCCAAGGTATAGTTCATCTCTATCTTGGGTTTGATTTTGTCTGCATACTACTACTATTATCTCTATCCCAGTTACATACTAAAATCAAGGGACATAGTCCCTCTTTGATTTAGCGGGAAACAGAAGGTTAATAAAAACTTCTATACATTTATCTCTAAGTAGTGCTGTTGGTCTCCCCCTTTTTTCTTACATAAGATGTTTTCAGCTGTTTAGTTGACTTTAAACTTTGTGTTTAACTACTTTGCAGGGCACATAAGAGAATTTTCTTTTCACACTTTTATGTCCCTTTGAGGCATTCCTGCCTCTATAAGGATAGTAACACAAACACACATGTAACACATTTTAAAGACAAAAGAAATAACGAATATATTTTGCAATGAAGTTTCATTTTTCTATAATGTTTTTCATAAAAAAATGGAATGTTTCTTGGAATGTAAACTTTGATGAATGAAAGCCCGGTTTTTAAAAATACTATTGAAAACAGGGGCATGTTCTTAAATTAGCAATGACTAATCCGGCTTCCTCCAATCACAGCTTTCCCCCCAGGGGAGTCATTGCCTGAGGCCATGCTGTAATTGGAGGAAGACTGATTACTCATTGCTGACGTGTGAAGAGAGGATCTCCTGGTGGGGGAAGCTGCTCTGGCTGTGAAAAGAACAAAGGTAAGTTTTTAAACAAAACGGCTGCTTTCTAAACTTTGATGAATGAAAGTGCCCCTGTTTTTAATAGTATTTTTAAAAAACGGGCTTTCATTCATCAAAGTTTACCTTCACTTTAAGAATATACCTTTAACCCACCCTTTGGCTGCTAAGCCATATCCCACCTGTGTGCTAAGCTGGTTTTGAACTTTTTGTTGCAGTTCACGTTTAAACACTTTTAAAAGTAAAGTTTGTGTGAATAAACTATAAAAATTATATATTGGGTTTTTTTTCAGCAGACCCAGCAGATTCAAAATATACCATTATTATATGTGTATGCATCATCAGGCTTAAAAAAAATAGCGCGTAAAATGCGAAAAAAAAATAATTTATGTAAGAACTTACCTGATAAATTCATTTCTTTCATATTGGCAAGAGTCCATGAGCTAGTGACGTATGGGATATACAATCCTACCAGGAGGGGCAAAGTTTCCCAAACCTCAAAATGCCTATAAATACACCCCTCACCACACCTACAATTTAGTTTAACGAATAGCCAAGTAGTGGGGTGATAAAGAAAGGAGTAAAAAGCATCAACAAGGAATTTGGAAATAATTGTGCTTTATACAAAAAAATCATAACCACCATAAAAAGGGTGGGCCTCATGGACTCTTGCCAATATGAAAGAAATGAATTTATCAGGTAACTTCTTACATAAATTATGTTTTCTTTCATGTAATTGGCAAAAGTCCATGAGCTAGTGACGTATGGGATAGCAATACCCAAGATGTGGAACTCCACGCAAGAGTCACTAGAGAGGGAGGGATACAAATAAAAACAGCCATTTTCCGCTGAAAAAAATTAATCCACAACCCAAAATATAAGTTTATTCTCATAAATGAAAGGAAAAAAACTTAAATCAAAAGCAGAAGAATCAAACTGAAACAGCTGCCTGAAGAACTTTTCTACCAAAAACTGCTTCCGAAGAAGCAAATACATCAATATGGTAGAATTTAGCAAATGCATGCAAAGAAGACCAAGTTGCTGCTTTGCAAATCTGATCACCTGAAGCATCATTCTTAAAAGCCCACGAAGTAGAGACTGATCTAGTAGAATGAGCTGTAATTCTCTGAGGCGGGGCTTGACCCGACTCGAAATAGGCTAGATGAACCAAAAACTTTAACCACGAAGACAAGGAAACAGCAGAAGCCTTCTGACCCTTCCTAGAACCAGAAAATATCACAAAATAGACTAGAAGTCTTCCTGAAATCTATAGTAGCTTCAACATAATATTTCAAAGCTCTTGCCACATCCAAAGAATGTAAGGATCTCTCCAAAGAATTCTTAGGATTAGGACACAAGGAAGGGATAACAATTTCTCTATTAATTTTGTTAGAATTCACAACTTTAGGTAAGAATTTAAATGAAGTCCGCAAAACCGCCTTATCCTGATGAAAAATCAGAAAAGGAGATTCACAAGAGAGAGCGGATAATTCAGAAACTCTTCTAGCAGAATAGATGGCCAAAAGAAACAACACTTTCCAAGAAAGTAGTTTAATATCCAAAGAATGCATTGGCTCAAACGGAGGAGCCTGTAAAGCCTTCAAAACTAAATTAAGACTCCAAGGAGGAGAGATTGGTTTAATGACAGGCTTGATACGAACCAAAGCCTGCACAAAACAATGAATATCAGTAAGTTTAGCAATCTTTCTATGAAATAAAACAGAAAGAGCAGAGATTTGTCCTTTCAAGGAACTTGCAGACAAAGCTTTATCCAAACCATACTGAAGAAACTGTAAAATTCTAGGAATTCTAAAAGAATGCCAAGAGAATTTATGAGAAGAACACCATGAAATGTAAGTCTTCCAAACTCAATAATAAATCTTTCTTGAAACAGATTTACGAGCCTGAAACATAGTATTAATCACTGAGTCAGAGAAACCTCTATGACTAAGCACTAAGCGTTCAATTTCCATACCTTCAAATTTAATGATTTGAGATCCTGATGGAAAAACGGACCTTGAGACAGAAGGTCTGACCTTAGTGGAAGTGGCCAAGTTTGGCAACTGGACATCCGAACAAGATCCGCATACCAAAACCTGAGAGGCCATGCTGGAGCCACCAGCAACACAAACGATTGCTCCATGATGATTTAGGAGATCACTCTTGGAAGAAGAACTAGAGGCGGGAAGATATAAGCAGGTTGATAACACCAAGGAAGTGTCAATGCATCCACTGCTTCTGTCTGAGGATCCCTGGACCTGGACAGGTACCTGGGAAGTTTTTTGTTTAGGTGAGATGCCATCCGATCTATTTCTGGAAGCCCCCACATCTGAAAAATTTGAGAAAACACATCTGGGTGGAGAGACCATTCTCCCGTATATAAAGTCTAACGACTGAGGTAATCCACTTCCCAATTGTCTATACCTGGGATATGAACCGCAGAAATTAGACAGGAGCTGGATACCGCCCAAACAAGTATCCAAGATACTTCTTTCATAGCTTGAGGACTGTGAGTCCCACCCTGATGATTGACATATGCCACAGTTGTGACGTTGTCTGTCTGAAAACAAATGAACGGTTCTCTCTTCAACAGATTCCAAAATTGAAGAGCCCTGAGAATTGCACGGAGTTCCAAAATATTGATTGGTAATCTCGCCTCTTGAGATTTCCAAACTCCTTGTGCTGTCAGAGATCACCAAACAGCTCCCGAACCTGAAAGACTCGCATCTGTTGTGATCACAGTCCAGGTTGGACGAACGAAAGAGGCCCCTAGAATTATACGATGGTGATCTAACCACCAAGTCAGAGAAAGTCGAACATTGGGATTTAAGGATATTAATTGTGATATCCTTGTATAATCCCTGCACCATTGGTTCAGCATACAAAGCTGGAGAGGTCTCATATGAAAACGAGCAAAGGGGATCGTGTCCGATGCTGCAGTCATGAGACCTAAAACTTCCATGCACATAGCTACTGAAGGGAATGACTGAGACTGAAGTTTCCGACAGGCTGCAACCAATTTCAAACGTCTCTTGTCTGTTAGAAACAAAGTCATGGACATTGAATCTATCTGAAAACCTAAAAAGGTTACCCTTGTCTGAGGAATCAAAGAACTTTTTGGTAAATTGATCCTCCAACCATGTCTTCGAAGAAACACTAGTTGATTTGTGTGAGATTCTGCAGAACGTAAAGACTGAGCAAGTACCAAGATATCGTCCAAATAAGGATACCCCGCTCTCTGATTACAGAAAGCAGGGCACCTAGAACCTTTGAAAAGATTCTTGGAGCTGTCGCTAGGCCAAAAGGAAGAGCAACAAATTGGTAATGCTTGTCTAGAAAAGAGAATCTCAGGAACCGATAGTGATCTGGATTAATCTGAATATGAAGATATGCATCCTGTAAGTCTATTGTGGACATATAATGCCCTTTCTGAACAAAAGGCAGAAAAGTCCTTATAGTCACCATTTTGAAAGTTGGTACTCTTACATATTGATTCAAAATCTTTAGATCCAAAACTGGTCTGAATGAATTTTCTTTCTTTGGAACAATGAATAGATTTGAATAAAACCCCAGACCCTGTTCCTGAAACGGAACTGGAATGATTACCCCTGACAACTCCAGGTCTGAAACACACTTTAGAAAAGCCTGAGCCTTTACTGGGTTTACCGGAATGCGTGAGAGAAAAAAAAATCTTCTCACAGGCGGTCTTACTCTGATTCCTATTCTGTACCCCTGAGAGACAATACTCTGAATCCAATGATTTTGGACTGAATTGATGCAAACATCTATGAAAAATGTTAATCTGCCCCCTACCAGCTGAGCTGGAATGAAGGCCGCACCTTCATGCTGACTTGGGGGCTGGTTTTGATCTCTTAAATGGTTTGGATTTATTCCAATTTGAAGAAGGCTTCCAATTGGAAGCAGATTCCTTGGGGGAAGGATTAGGTTTCTGTTCCTTATGTTGAAAGGAACGAAAACAGTTAAAAGCTTTAGATTTGCCCTTAGGTTTTTTATCCTGAGGCAAAAAAAAACACCCTTCCCCCCAGTAACAGTTAAAATGATTTAATCCAACTGAGAACCAAATCATTTATTACCTTGGAAAGAAAGAGATAGCAATCTGGATTTAGAAGTCATATCAGCATTCCAAGATTTAAGCCACAAAGCTCTTCTAGCTAAAATAGCTAAAGACATAGATTTAACATCAATTTTGAGAATATCAAAAATGGCATCACAAATGAAATTATTAGCATGTTAAATCAACTTAACAATGCTAGACAAATCATGATCCAATACTTGTTGTGCTAAAGTATCTAACCAAAAAGTTGAAGCAGCTGCAACATCAGCCAAAGAAATTGCAGGCCTAAGAAGAAGACCTGAAAATAAATAAGCTTTCCTTAGATAAGATTCAAGTTTCCTATCTAAAGGATCTTTAAAAGAAGTACTATCTTCCATAGAAATAGTAGTACATTTAGCAAGAGTAGAGATAGCCCCATCAACTTTGGGGATCTTTTCCCAAAACTCCAATCTAACTTCTGGCAAAGGATACATTTTTTAAACCTTGAAGAAGGAATAAAAGAATAACCAGGCTTATTCCATTCCTTAGAAATCATATCAGAAATAGCATTAGGAACTGGAAAAACCACAGGAGTTTTATAAACAGAGTTTAAACGTTTACTAGTTTTAATATCAAGAGGACTAGTTTACTCCATATCCAATGTTATCAATACTTCTTTTAATAAACGAATATACTCCAATTTAAAAAAATAAGAGGATTTATCAGTGTCAATATCTGAGGCAGGATCTTCTTAATCAGATAGATCCTCATCAGAGAAGGATAATTCATTATGTTGCTGGTCATTTGAAATTTCATCAACCTTATGAGAAGTTTTAAAAGACCTTTTACGCTTATTAGAAGGCGGAATGGCAGACAAAGCCTTCTGAATAGAATCAGAAATAAATTCTTTTAAATTTACAGGTATATCTTGTGCATTAGATGTTGAGGGAACAGCAACAGGTAATGAACTACTACTAATGGATACATTTTCTGCATGTAAAAGTTTATCATGACAACTATTACAAACCACAGCTGGAGGTATAATCACCACAAGTTTACAACAAATGCACTCAGCTTTGGTAGAACTGTTATCAAGCAGCAGGGATCCAACAGTGAATTTTGAGACAGGATCAGATTGAGACATCTTGAAAATGTAAGAGAAAAAAAAACATATAAAGCAAAATGATCAATTTCCCTATATGGCAGTTTTAGGAATGGGAAAAAAAACGCAAACAGAATAGCCCTCTGACATAGAAAAATGCAAGAGGCAAAACGGAATGAAGTCTAAAATAATGAAAATATTTGGCGCCAAGTATGACGCACAACAAACAGAAAAATATTTTTTGGCGCCAGAAACAACACACTCACGTCATAGATGACGCAACCTTGTGAAAGGACCCGGCGTCAACAAAACCGCCGGAAATGACGAATTGCGTCAACGAACGTAACTTCACGCAAAAAAAATCTCGCACCAAGAATGACGCAATAAACGTTAGCATTTTGCGCCCTCGCGAGTCTAATTCTGCCCGCAAATTTGAAAAATGACAGTCAATTGAAAAAAGACTACACCCCAGGTGAGAAATACATTTCTAAAAAATGCATTTCCCAGATATGAAACTGACAGTCTGCAAAAGGAAATATACTGAAACCTGAATCATGGCAAATATAAGTACAATACATAGATTTAGAACTTTATAGAAATACATAAAGTGCCAAACCATAGCTGAGAGTGTCTTAAGTAATGAAAACATACTTACCTGAAGACACCCATCCACATATAGCAGGCAGATAGCCAAACCAGTACTGAAACGGTTATCAGTAGAGGTAATGGAATATGAGAGTATATTGTCGATCTGAAAAGGGAGGTAGGAGATAAATCTCTACGACCGATAACAGAGAACCTATGAAATAGATCCCCGTGAGGAAAACCATTGCATTCAATAGGTGATACTCCCTTCACATCCCTCTGACATTCACTGTACTCTGGAGAGGAACCGGGCTTCAAAATGCTGAGAAGCGCATGTCAACGTAGAAATCTTAGCACAAACTTACTTCACCACCTCCATAGGAGGCAAAGTTTGTAAAACTGAATTGTGGGTGTGGTGAGGGGTGTATTTATAGGCATTTTGAGGTTTGGGAAACTTTGCCCCTCTTGGTAGGATTGTATATCCTATACGTCACTAGCTCAAGGACTCTTGCCAATTACATGAAAGAAAGTTTATTTTTGTACTTCTGACTCAAATAATAGAATGTAAAAAATTTTTTCTAAGCTCTATCATCAAAACCTGTGTGGATAAATATTTGTAGTAGGTAACCTGTCTGAAATAAGCAGAAATTAAGAACATTTCAGTTTTTTTTCCACTGTTTTATTGCAGGCATGCCAATTTAATAAATTATCAAAAACAGCATCTTAGAATTTACTGTACCGTTTTCAGCAATTAAACAGTTCTAGCCACTTGGAAAATTAAAATATGGTACACAAAGGACACATTTGTAGAAAGTACACCCTTTGGCGCATAAAATGAGGGGCTATGTGTATTTCTAGCACATACTTGGGATGCGCAATAAGTAATGGAATATGGTGCTTTTTAGCAAAGAGCCATATTTCACTTATTATTACATTGTCTATTTTTGTGCTAGACACATGGCCCCTCATTTGAGGCGGCTTGGTGTGTACTTTCTAGAAATATTTTGTCTATATACCATATGCATCATCAATAAAGGAATCAAAGTCTGAGTTCATAGAGAACTCAGCTGCTTCCTCAGCACTGAGACCCTTAGCCATAATTCTCTTTAGAAAAAAATAGATATTTTTAAAGAAATTATGTCACTAGAAAATATATAATTTTTATTGCTAAAAATAAGCTTCTTTGAATTAAAAATACAGAAGTTTTGAAAGATGGAGAGAGCTGCATAAAGAGAGTGTTTTACTCCTCTTCCGTGCATGCTAAAAGACTGATTATAAAAATATTATTTGGTGGTTTGTTTGTTTTAAATAGCATTCCTCTACCATTTATTAATTTGTAACCACATTACCCAGGTGATCATGGGATTACAAATATAATATCGGTCCGTATTGTAAAAGGGAATGCTACATTTCTCAGCTAGGTGATCACTGCATTAAAGGGCCACTAAACCCAAAGTCTTTCTTTCATGATTCAGATCAGTGTTAATTTCGTCGACTAAACCTTGACTAAAATGAGCACAAAACTAAAGAAATTCTGATGACTAAAATACGACTAAAACGGCATTTTAGTCAAAAGACTATGACTAAAACTAAATCAAAATGGCATTTTAGTCAAAAGACTATGACTAAAACTAAATCAAAATGGCATTTTAGTCAAAAGACTATGACTAAAACTAAATCAAAATTTGCTGTCAAAATTAACAGTTTCTAAATCTGTGTCTATACTGCATGTTTAAACCTTAAAGGGACACTATACCCACACATTTTCTTTCATGATTAAGGTAGAGAATATAATTTTAAACAACATTCTAATTTACTTCTATTACCTAATTTGCTTCATTCTTTAGATATACTTTAATGAAGAAATAGCAATGCACACGGTGAACCAATCACAGGAGGCATCTATGTGCAGCTACCAATCAGCAGCTGCTAAGCATATCTAGATATGGTTTTCAGCAAAGAATATCAAGAGAATGAAGCAAATTAGATAATAGAAGTAAATTAGAAAGTTGTTTATATTTGTATGCTCTTTCTAAATCATGAAAGAAAAAATTTGGGTTTCATGTCCCTTTAATACAATTAATAATAATAGGCGTTATGTTTACTCCTGGAGTATATAATGAGTTTGGAAATTATAGAGAAATGCTTAAATAATACATTACACTTTAACTAAACCCCTTAGATTTTAGTCAAATAAAATCTACTGGAGATTTAGTCGACTAATATCAACTGAAGAGTTAGTCGACTAAAACTAGACTAAAACTAAAACAATTCAGATGACTAAAATATGACTAAAACTAAAATGGCATTTTAGTCAAAAGACTAAAACTAAGACTAAATTGAAATTTGCCGTCAAAATTAACACTGATTCAGATAGAGAATACAAATTTAAACAACATTACAAATGACTTCTATTATTTATTTTGCTTCATTTTTTAGATATACTTAATTAAAGAAAAAGCAATGCACATGTGTGAGCCAATCACACAAGGCTTCTATGTGCAGCAACTAATCAGCAGCTACTGAGCATATCTAGATATGCTTTTCAGCAAAGAATATCAAGAGAATAAAATAATAGAAGTAAATTAGAAAGATGTTTAAAATTACATTCTCTTTCTAAATCATGAAAGAAAAAATGTGGGTTTCATGTCCCTTTAATGCTGGTTACCACAGTAATCATTTAGCTATAATACTTAAACTGATATTTATTTTAAAACAATAAACAAGTTTTGTTTTATAAAATGTATTTTGGGGGTCTCTAGGCAATTTTGATCTTTATTTACGTGCCTTTAGACACCCCCACATCCTTTTTTTTAAATATATATATTTTTTTACTTTTTTATTTTTATTGAAGACTATTACCTTTCCAATGGTGGGTCTTGGGGGTCTGAGAGACAGGCATCTAAGCAGCATGGCCCCATCTCTCACGGCATTGCATGTAACGTGAAGCCCGGGCGATGCCTGTCACTATATAGGCCAGATCGCCGGGGTGGGAGTGGATGGAGGTCCCCAGAAAAATGCCACAAAGGACTAAATGTTGAAAATTACTTATATTATAAATGTCTGAAGGTTAAGGGAGACTGGCAACACTATCTAATTAAGGGATGGAAATTAAAGGGACAGTAAAAATCCTTACAATGAAAGGAGATCATTAAAGAGAAATGTGCTTAAAAGCAGAATACAAGGCGCTCTCTCCAGTGGAGGCTACATTAGCCTATCCCGTCAAGATTCGTAACGCATTCTAAAGTCAGTAGTTATGAGTTTTACACTACAAAGCTGTAGCATAAAACTCATAACTAAAGTGCTAAAAAGTACACTAACACCCATAAACTACCTATTAACCCCTAAACTGAGGCTCTCCAGCATCGCAAACACTATAATAAAATTATTAACCCCTAATCTGCTGCTCCGGACATCGCCACCACTATAATAAACATATTAACCCCTAAACCGCCATACTCCCGCATCGCAAACATTAGTTAAATAGTATTAACCCCTAATCTGCCATTCCTAACATCGCCGCCACCTACCTACATTTATTAACCCTAATCTGCAGCCCCTAACATCGCCGCCATTATACTAAAGTTATTAACTCTTAACCCTAAGTCTAATCCTAACCCTAACACCCCCTAACTTAAATATAATTAAATCTAAATAAAACCTACTATTAATAACTAAATAATACCTGTTTAAAACTAAATACTTACCTATAAAATAAACCCTAAGCTAGTTACAATATAACTAATAGTTACATTGTAGCTAGCTTAGGGTTTATTTTTATTTTACAGGCAAGTTTGTATTTATTTTAACTAGGTAGAATAGTTACTAAATAGTTATTAACTATTCAATAACTACCTAGCTAAAATAAGTACAGATGTACCTGTAAAATAAAACCTAACCTGCCTTACACTAACACCTAACCTTACACTACAATTAAATAAATTACCTAAATTAAATAAAATTACCTAAATTACAAAAAAAAAAAAAAACACTAAATTACACAAAATAAAAAACAAATTACAAGATATTTAAACTAATTACACCTAATCTAATAGCCCTATCAAAATAAAAAAAACCTAGCCTAAACTAAACTGACAATAGCCCTTAAAATGGCCTTTTGCGGGGCATTGCCCCAAAGAAATCAGCTCTTTTACCTGTAAGTGGATCTTCGGGGGTTAGTGTTAGGTTTTTTTTAAGGGTTTATTGGGTGGGTTTTATTTTTAGGTTAGGGTTTGGGCAGCAATAGAGCTAACTGCCCTTTTAAGGGCAATGCCCATCCAAATGCCCTTTTCAGGGCAATGGGGAGCTTAGGTTTTTTAGTTAGGGTTTTATTTGGGGGGTTTGGTTGTGTGAGTGGTGGGTTTTACGGTTGGGGGGGTTGTTTGTATTTTTTTTTACAGGTAAAAGAGACGATTTCTTTGGGCCCCGCAAAAGGCCCTTTTCAGGGCTATTGGTAGTTTAGTTTAGGCTAGGGTTTTTTTTTTTATTTTGGGGGGGCTTTTTTTTATTTTGATAGGGCTATTAGATTAGGTGTAACTAGTTTAAAGATCTTGTAATTTGTTTTTTATTTTGTGTAATTTAGTGTTTGTTTTTTTTGTAATTTAGGTAATTTTATTTAATTTAGGTAATTGTATTTAATTAATGTATAGTAATAGATTTAATTGTAGTGTACGGTTAGGTGTTAGTGTAAGACAGGTAAGGTTTTATTTCACAGGTAAATTTGTATTTATTTTAGCTAGGCAGTTAGTAAATAGTTAATAACTATTTTCTAACTAGTCTACCTAGTTAAAACAAATACAAACTTACCTGTGAAATAAAAAATAAAACCTAAGATTGATACAATGTAACTATTAGTTATATTGTAGCTAGCTTAGGGTTTATTTTACAGGTAAGTAGTTTTAAATAGGAAATATTTAGGTAATGATATTAATATTTATTTAGATTTATTTTAATTATATTAAAGTTAGGGGGTGTTAGGATTAGACTTAGGTTTAGGGGTTAATAAATTTAGTATAGTGGCGGCGACGTCCGGAGCGGCAGATTAGGGGTTAATTAGTATAATGTAGGTGTCGGCGATGTCGGGGGCAGCAGATTAGGGGTTAATAAGTGTAAGATTAGGGGTGTTTAGACTTGGGGTTCATGTTAGGGTGTTAGGTGTAAACATAAATTTTGTTTCCCCATAGGAATCAATGGGGCTGCGTTACGGAGCTTTACAGTGCTTTTTTGCAGGTGTTAGCCTTTTTTTAGCCGGCTCTCCCCATTGATGTCTATGGGGAAATCGTGCACGTATAACCAGCTCACCGCTGACTTAAAGGGACACTGAACCCACATTTTTTCTTTCGTGATTCAGATATAGCAGGCAATTTTAAGCAACTTTCTAATGTATTCCTATTATCAATTTTTCTTCGTTTTCTTGCTATCTTTATTTGAAAAAGAAGACATCTAAGCTTTTTTGGGGGGGTTCAGAACTCTGGACAGCACTTTTTTATTGGTGGATGAATTTATCCACCAATCAGCAAGAACAACCCAGGTTGTTCTCCAAAAATGGGCTGGCATCTAAACTTACATTCTTGCATTTCAAATAAAGTCACCAAGAGAATGAAGAAAATTTGATAATAGGAGTAAATTAGAAAGTTGCTTAAAAGTTCATGCTCTATCTGAATCACGAAAGAAAATATTTGGGTTCAGTGTCCCATTAAGCAGCGCAGGTATTGGAGTGCGGTATGGAGCACAGTTTTGCTCTACGCTCACTTCCTGTCTTTTAACGCCAGGTTTATAAAAACCTGTAATACCAGCGCTGTAGGTAAGTGAGCCGTGACAATAATGTGCAAGTTAGCACCGCACGCACCTCTTACCACAAAACTCATAATCTAGCCGTATGTTTGTAACTGGCAACCAAGGGTTAAAATGACTGCTCAGTTGTGAAACATATTCATGGTGGGATCAAGAGTAGGGGCTAAAGTATAGATTTAGAATTCTTTTTTGGGGGGTGTAATGATGTGTATGTTTATGTTATATTATAAGTTCAGTAGTTATGCTTAGTTCACTCTGTACATTATAAACAGTTAACATTTTAGTCATATGATCGGAGGGGGCGGGCAGTTGTTGTTAAGATGGATGCTGCTGAATAAAGTCTGTATTCTTGTTCTCTCTCCTTGCTGTTTGCCAACACATTATAAAAATCATCACATGGTACCAGAAGTGGGGTGAAAAGTGACATGGCAGCAAACAGCAACACAAAGAACATCCCTTCTCTGGATTTAGAGTCAGGGAACATTTCTGATAATTGGTCAAAATGGAGGGAGCTGATTGAACTTGTGTTTGCAGGCCCAGATGCAGACAGATGGACTGATCAACAGAAGGCAGCACACTTTCTGATATGTGTGGGACAAAAGGGTCGTGATGTATGCAGAGCCTGGCAGGCAAGCGGGGATATCACTGCAGATGACAAAAAAAAAAAAACAGAGGTATTGTTTGCAAAGTGTGAAGCATACTGCAATCCAAGGAAAAACTCAGTGCAAAGGAAACTGTTTTATGAGAGGAATCAGTGTGGAGGCGAATCTGTGCATGAATGGGTGACACAGCTGCACTTGCTTGCCAAAGACTGTGCTTTTTATGATGCAGGTGATATGATAAAAGACCGTATTCTTATGGGCAGTAAATTTAAAGAAGTTCAGGAAAAGCTGCTGCAGGAAGAAGATTTAAATCTTGAGAAAGCCATCAGGATTGCTAGAGCATATGAAATGTCAAGAAAGGACATGCAGGTACTGGAAGGAACACAACACCATATCAGTGCTATAGAAAATCAAAGCAGCAGATACTGGCAAGAAAAAGGACACAGGGGGATAAAAGGCAAGTGGGACACTGGGACAAGTAACACACAAGCAACCTGTGGCTACTGTGGAAACATGCACAACAAAAATGCCTGTCCTGCAAGGTGGCAGATATGTAATAAATGCAAGAAAAGAGGACATTTTGCCAGGGTGTGTAAACTGGTTTCCCATATTGCAAGGGCACAAACACAGGCTGTACACACCATAGAGGACAATGATGACAATGCAGGGTCAGACTCAGATTGCACCCCAATATATCTTGCAGCAGTACAGAAATCACACAAGTCTGCAGATGAAGCAAATGTAACCGTACAGATAGGGGCTCACAAAACTCCAGTCACATTCAAAATAGATACAGGGGCACAAGTAAACTATGTGCCAAGCCACACATACCTGGAACTCCTAAGAAATGAATTCCCATTAGAGACTCAAGACCTACCAAAACTGTTGGGATATGGTGGTGAAAAGCTGAAAGTGATGGGTCGCTGTCATGCAAAATGTTTTTACAAGGGATCTGAAAAGGTCTTACAATTGTTTGTGATAGAAACAAAAGCTCCAGCAGTATTAGGTCTCAAAACAAGTAAAGATATTGGACTTGTACAGATCATTATGGCTGTGGATGGTGGGTGCAGCGAACTGTCAAAGGACAACATTAAGCGTGAGTACAGTGATCTATTCAAGGGCCTAGGGTGCCTCCCAGGGATTAGCCGCATACGTATAAAAAAAGAGGGTGCACAGCCTGTCATTCATTCCCGAAGGAAAATACCTCTATCTCTTGAGGCTAAAGTCAAACAATAACTAACAAGGATATAGAAGTTGGGGGTAGTAAAAAAGGTCACAGAACGATCAGAATGGGTCAGTTCTATGGTTGTGGTAGAGAAGAAAAACACAGGCGCAATTCGTATTTGCATTGACCCACGTGATTTGAACAAAGTAATAATGAGAGAACACTACCAACTCCCCACCATAGATGATATAGCTCACAAGCTAGTAGGAGCAAAAGTGTTTAGTGTACTAGATGCACAATCTGGTTACTGGCAATTACGTCTTGATGTACCCAGCAGTCATCTGACCACTTTCAACTCCCCCTTTCGACGATGGCGCTTCACAAGGGTACCTTTCGGCATTGCTTCTGCTCAGGAGATATTTCAAAAGAAAATCACATGAATTGATTGCTGGTCTACATGGTGTTGAAGTAATAATTGATGATTTGCTGGTTTATGGAAAGGATTGTACAGAACATGACAAAAACCTTATTGCCTTACTCAAGCGCTGTTGTTAGAAAAATCTTAAACTCAATCCAAACAAAAAGCAAATTGGGGTAGAAGAGGTTACATAATTTGGACACCTTCTAACCAAAGAGGGCTTAAAGCCTGATCCAAAGAAGATAACAGCAGTTATTAGCATGAAGGCCCCATCCTCCAGGAAGGAACTAGAGACATCATTAGGCATTTTTAATTATCTATCCAAGTTTTCTCAGGGCCTCGCTCAGCTGACAGCCCCACTATGTGCATTGCTACAAAGGGATGCTATTTGGTCTTGGGACGGAAACATGGAAAAGACATTAGAGAAAGTAAAAAAAATGATCACTAAACATCCGGGGCCAATACTGAAATATTTTGACGTAAACTGCGACACTGTGCTTCAAGTGGATGCATCCCAGTTTGGGTTAGGTGCTGTGCTAATTCAACAAAGACATCCTGTTGCATATGCTTAACGAGCTCTGACAACAACACAAGCCAATTATGCTCAAATTGAGAAGGAGATGTTGGCCATTGTGAATGGATGTGAGAAATGTCACCAGTTTATCTATGGCCGCCCAGTGGTTGTGGAAACTGATCACAAACCATTGGAGCACATCATGCAAAAACCACTATCTGCTATACCTCCACGCCTGCAGAGGATGGTTATGAAACTACAACAGTATGATCTCACAGTGAAATATAAACCAGGAAAGGAAATTCCGATGGCAGATACGCTGTCTAGGGTGTTTCCAGAAGGACATGAAGCACGGGAACCTGAAATGGAAGAACAGGTACATACAGTACTAGTAAATATTCCAAAACCTGATGTACGGCTGGAAAAAAATTAGACAAGATATCAAACAAGATAAAGTACTAGAAAACCTAATTTGCGTCATGTGCAATGGCTGGCCAGAAAAAAACGAAAGAAGCTTTCTCCTGAGTTGCAGGGATTCTGGCCTGTGAGAAATGAACTATCCTTTCATACGGATACCATATTCATGGGTGACCGTATTCTTATTCCTAAATCCCAGCAGGTAGAAGTACTGGAGCAAATACACCAAGGACATTTGGGAATTACTCTTTGAAAGCGCAGAGCACAGGATGTGGTTTACTGGCCTAATTTGGACCTTGATATTGAGACACTTGTGAAGACATGTGAAACCTGCCAGACATTTCAAAAAAACAATGCAAAATAACCTCTCACACCATGGAACACTCCTTCACGGGCATGGCAGAAACTGGCCACAGATATTTTTTATTTTGAGGACAACCACTACCTGATAGTAGTAGATTACAAATTCTATGAGATAGTACAGCTGAGAAATCTAAAAGCATCAGCAATCATATGGGCTTTCAAAACATACTCTCGAGACATGGAGTGTGTGAAGATCTTGTGTCTGATAATGGCCCGCAAATCTCAAGTGCTGAATTCCAGTGCTTTCTGCGTGAATGGGGAGTCAGGCACAAACCAATAAGTCCGTATCACTCACAGGCCAATGGTTTAGCTGAGAAGTATGTTCGCATAGCCAAATCCATTATCTGAAAAGCACAATCATCAGGGCAGGATGTGTACCTAGGCCTGTTAAACTATCGTGCAACACCCATGGAGGGTTTATGTTAACCTGAACAGCTGCTCATGGGTACAGCACTGAGGACCACAGTGCCTATTGCACCACAGAAATTGCAGCCTCAGACTATCCCACAGGATCATATGTAATCAAACCCAAGTGTGGACAGAAACTGAGACGCAACAGGCGCCATCTTCGACCAGACACTGCAGCTGATACTTTACTCGGGGAACCAAGCAGCAATGACAATAAAGAGCAAAGTAATGAATGCACAGAATTCCCTAACATGGATGTAAAGTCTACTGAGGACTTTGAGGACAACATAAGTGTATCAGCTCGCGATAATGCTGGGAATGACTCAACTTGACACCGATTGTACTGCTAGTGAGCCAGCAGTTACTTCGTCTCGCTATGGTCGAGCTCTTAAACCAAAAATATGGGAAGACTTTGTCTCATACTAAGTGTTTCATATTTGAAGGGAAAGATGTAATGATGTGTATGCTTTATGTTATATTTTAAGTTCAGTAGTTATGCTTAGTTCATTCTGTGCATTATAAACAGTTAACATTTTAGTCATGTGATCGGAGGGGGCGGGCAGTTGTTGTTCAGATGGATGCTGCTGAATAAAGTCTATTCTTGTTCTCTCTCCTTGCTGTTTGCCAATACATTATAAAAATCATCACAGGGGGGGTATTGAGTGACCCCCACCTACCGCAATGCCCAGTTAGCATTTGAACCTTGGATGTTAAAGATACCTAGGGGGCGCTAGTAATCAAAAAATGATACAAACAAAACTGCAATAGTAAACTTACGGCTAGATTACGAGTTTTGTGTTATAGTGAAAAAGCAGCGTTATCAGGTTATAATGCTGCTTTTTCACTACCGCTGGTATTACGAGTTTTGCAGGTTTAGGGGCACTGCACACTTTTGTGGCCATAACGTAAATCAACTTACGCAAATTGCGTGAAGTTTTTTTCAATGGGATTTTCATAGCGCCGATATTACAAGCTTTTCCTGGGAGGCCAAAAAGTGAGCAGTAAACCCTATCCAGTCAAGATTCGTAACGCATTCTAAAGTCAGTAGTTATGAGTTTTACACTACAAAGCTGTAGCATAAAACTCATAACTAAAGTGCAAAAAAGTACACTAACACCCATAAACTACCTATTAACCCCTAAACCCCTCCCGCATCGCAAACACTATAATAAAATTATTAACCCCTAATCTGCCGCTCCGGACATCGCCGCCACTATAACATATTAACCCCTAAACCGCCGTACTCCCGCATCGCAAACATTAGTTAAATAGTATTAACCCCTAATCTGCCGTCCCTAACATTGCCCGCCACCTACCTACATTTATTAAACCCTAATATGCCGCCCCCAACGTCACCGCCACTAAACTAAATTTATTAACCCCTAAGTCTAACCCTAACACCCCCTAACTTAAATATAATTAAATCTAAATCAAACCTATTATTAATAAGTAAATAATACCTTTAAAAATCAATACTTACCTATAAAATAAACCATAAGCTAGCTACAATATAACTAATAGTTACATTGTAGCTAGCTTAGGGTTTATTTTTATTTTACAGGTAAGTTTGTATTTATTTTAACTAGGTAGAATAGTTACTAAATAGTTATTAACTATTTAATAACTACCTAGCTAAAATAAACACAAATTTACCTGTAAAATAAAACCTAACCTGCCTTACACTAACACCTACCCTTACACTACAATTAAATAAATGACTTAAGTTAAATACAATTACCTAAATTAATAAAATTACATAAATAACAAAAAAAAAAAAAACAACAACAACAACAACACTAAATTACACAAAATAAAAAACAAATTACAAGATATTGAAACTAATTACACCTAATCTAATAGCCCTATCAAAATAAAAAAAGCCCCCCCAAAAAAATAAAAAAAACCTAGCCTAAACTAAACTGCCAATAGCCCTTAAAAGGGCCTTTTGCAGGGCATTGCCTTAAAGAAATCAGTTCTTTTACCTGTAAAAAATAAATAAAATACAACAGTAAACCACCACCCACACAACCAAACCCCCCAAATAAAACCCTAACTAAAAAACCTAAGCTCCCCATTGCCCTGAAAATGGCATTTGGATGGGCATTGCCCTTAAAAGGGCAGTTAGCTTTATTGCTGCCCAAACCCTAACCTAAAAATAAAACCCACCCAATAAACCCTTAAAAAAACCTAACACTAACCTCCGAAGATCCACTTACAGTTTTGAAGAACCGACATCCATCCTCAACGAAGCCGGGAGAAGTCCTCAACGAAGCCGGGAAAAGTCTTCATCCAAGCCGGCAGAAGTGGTCCTCCAGACGGTCAGAAGTCTTCATCCAGACGGCATCTTCTATCTTCATCCATCCGGCTCGGAGTGGCTCCATCTTCAAGACATCCGGTGTGGAGCATCCTCTTCTTCCGATGACTCCCGACGAATGAAGGTTCTTTTAAGTGACGTCATCCAAGATGGCGTCCCTTAGATTCCGATTGGCTGATAGAATTCTATTGGCTAATAGAATTAAGGTTGAAAAAAATCCTATTGGCTGATGCAATCAGCCAATAGGATTGAACTTCAATCCTATTGGCTGATCCAATCAGCTAATAGGATTGCGCTTGCATTCTACTGGCTGTTCCAATCAGCCAATAGAATGCAAGCTCAATCCTATTGGCTGATTGGATCAGCCAATAGGATTTTTTCAACCTTAATTCCGATTGGCTGATAGAATTCTATCAGCCAATCGGAATCTAAGGGACGCCATCTTGGATGATGTCACTTAAAGGAACCTTCATTCGTCGGGAGTCGTCAGAAGAAGAGGATGCTCCACGCCGGATGTCTTTAAGATGGAGCCGCTCCGCACCGGATGGATGAAGATAGAAGATGCCGTCTGGATGAAGACTTCTGCCCGTCTTAGGGTTTATTTGTACTTATTTTAGTTAGGTAGTTATTAAATAGTTAATAACTATTTAAATAACTATTCTACCTAGTTAAAATAAATACAAACTTGCCTGTAAAATAAAAATAAACCCTAAGCTAGATACAATGTAACAGTTATATTGTAGCTAGCTTAGGGTTTATTTTATAGGTATTTATTTTTAAATAGGTATTATTTAGTTAATAGTAGGTTTGATTTAGATGTAATTTAATTATATTTAAGTTAGGGGGGTAGGGTTAGACTTAGGTTTAGGGGTTAATAACTTTAGTATAGTGGCGGCGATGTTAGGGGCGGCAGATTAGGGGTTAATAAGTATAATGTAGGGTGTCTGCGATGTTGGGGGTGGCAGATTAGGGGTGATTAGACTTGGGGTTCATGTTAGGGTGTTATGTGTAAACATAAATTTTGTTTCCACATAGGAATCAATGGGGCTGCGTTACGGAGTTTTACAATGCTTTTTTGCAGGTGTTAGGCTTTTTTTCAGCCGGCTCTCCCCATTGATGTCTATGGGGAAATTGTGAACGAGCACGTATAACCAGCTCACCGCTGATTTAACCAGCGCTGGTATTGGAGTGCGGTATGGAGCCCAGTTTTGCTCTACGCTCACTTCTTGTCTTTTAACACCGGGTTTATAAAAACCTGTAATACCAGTGCTGTAGGTAAGTGAGTGGTGACAATAATGTGCAAATTAGCACGGCACCCCTCTTACCGCAAAACTCGCAATCTGGCCGTTAGTTTTTAATCTCTAATGATTCTGTGACTGTCCGTATTAATAAAAGTGCAAAACGAATATAACCAGGTATTGATGATTCTAATTCCCAGCAGAGAAATTTTGTGTCTCTAGATAGCCCCTATTCAAAATTCTTAATCTGGGTCTCAAGATATTCTGTAAGTGTTCAAACACAAAAAAGGGCTCCTCATGTGAACATCAATAAGTAAATCAATAAGACTAATGAATAAGGGAAAAATGGGCAAACCAGACGTGGACTCCTTGCTCAGGGTGCTTAGAGGAATATGGCTACACCTCACTGACGAGGCCCAATAAAGGCCGAAACGATCATCTGGGGTTGCTGTGTTCCTTGTTCAGAGAGGAATTGCCTAGTATTTCGGCGCAGGACTGACCATAATAGGCGGGATCAGACTGAAATACTACAGGGAAGTTCTACTCTGTGAAAGCATTACTGGGCTAAAAGAAGCTGCACCCAGGTGGTAAATCCCCATAGAACAGGCTAACATTGGTATTGAGCTGGTTGTTCGTTCCTGTGAGTGCACTTCTCTCTTTGTGTGTAGTAATGGAAAAGAGCACAGGGTACTCACTCATGCCCAGTTACCAACAGATTGTCCAGTATTTTTGTGGTGGACAACTGGCAAATGTATAGTGAGCATAACGTCAATACACATCAGCAGAAATGGCTGGTAATGTCATGTGCAACAATACAAAAACACTAACCATGTGACAAGGGGTAATGCTTGTTCAGTTGCCTATTATAGGAACATTTTGGGCCAGATTACATTAACCATGCAGTCCGTTGTATGAGTCTGCATTTCACCGAACCTCACATCTTGCAAGGTCTTCCATGTTCAGCCACTTTTCTTGGATGCCAAAATAATTTACTGAGCTAATTTCTATAAGAGTCGTAAAGTTTTAGAGCTAGGTGGGGTTTTTTTTTTTTTTTTTTAACTCTTCTGTTTTTTCTGGATCTGTAGATTATCAGCACTTTTTTTCTTTTTATGTGCTAAGTTAACATCATTCAGTGAAATAGATTAGTTGCTTTTGTACAGAAGTGTTTGATTATTCATGCTCTCTCTGATCTGATGATTTTAAATTCATGTTTACACATAGAAATGGCTAAACCTGTACAGTGCTATATCACTCAGAGATGGAAGGGGCAGAACTTATGCATCAAGCAGGAGTTAAAGGGACAGTCTACACCAGAATTTTTATTGTTTTAAAAGATAGATAATCCCTTTATTACCCATTTCCCAGTTTTGCATAACCAACACAGTTATAATAATATACTTTTAACCTCTGTGATTATCTTGTATCTAAGCCTCTGCAAACTGCCCCTTTTTTCAGTTCTTTTGACAGACTTGCAGTCTAGCCAATGAGTGCCTGCTCCCAGATAACTTCTCGTGCACGAGCCCAGTGTTATCTATATGAAATACGTGAACTAACACCCTCTGGTGCTGAAAAACTGTTAAAATGCAATCTGAAAGAGGTGGGCTTCAAGGTCTAAGAAATTAGCATATGAACCTCCTAGGTTAAGCTTTCAACTAAGAATACCAAGAGAACAAAGCAAAATTGGTGATAAAAGTAAATTGGAAAATTGTTTAAAATTGCATGCTCTATCTGAATCATAAAAGTTTATTTGGCCTAGACTGTCCCTTTAAGCAGATTTAAAAAAAACAAAAAAAACACAACACTATGGAATTTGGTAGCACTTTACAAATAAACATTAAGGGGCTGATTTATCAAGTGTCTGGTGGACATGATCCACTGTAACGATCATGTCCGCCAGACATGGATTAATGCCGACAGCATACCCTGTCGGCATTTATCATTGCACAAGCAGCTCTAGTGAACTGATTGTGCAATGCCGCCCCCTGCAAATTTGCAGCCAATCGGACGCTAGCAGGGGGTGTCAATCAACCCAATCGTATGATCGTATTCTTAACTCCTGTTTTCAGCGAGCCTAAAGGCTCCCTCGGAAACAGGGGTATACGGCCCCATTCAGGCCGTGATAAATCTGTCCCTAATAATGATATTATATATAAACTTAATAAAGTATACTTAATAAAGTATATTCAGTTGTTTACGTCACATCAGGGATGGCCAACTTGTGGCCCATGGGCCATATACAGCCTTCTGCACTAGCTTTTGTGGCCCCAGGGAAGTATAACTAAGAATGTTTTATTATGTTCTGTGAAACAGCAGAACTAAAAATATGTGTTTTAGGGACTTCTGACAGATGGACAAACAAGGTGCCACAACTTAACTAAATCTGTCACTGAGCCACTGGACATATTTATGAAATATATTTGTGTTATTTTAATAGCTTTACATTTATATGCTATTTATAGGTTCTATAATATTGATCTATGGCCCCCATGTGTTAGGAAGTTGGCCAAGTTACATCATTAACAAATTTAGAATCTGAACTAAAAGGTTAAAAGGGACATGAAACACAAATGTTTTCTTTCAGGATTCAGATAGAGCTTGCAATGTTAAGCAACTTTCTAATTTACTCCTATTATCAATTTCTTCTCTTGGTATCTTTATTTGAAAAGTAGGAATGTAAGCTTAGGAATCGGGCCATTTTTGGTTCAGCATCTGTGCAGGGTTTACCAATTGATGGCTAAATGTAGCGCCACCGAGGGTGCTGAACCAAAACTGGGCCGGCTCCTAAGCTTACATTCCTGCACTTCCAAATAAAGATACCAAGTGAATGAAGAAAAATTGATAATAGGAGTAAATTAGAAAGTGACTTACAATTACATGCTGTATCTGAATCATGAAAGAAAATAAATGTGGGTTTCCTATCCCTCAGCATTACGGAATAATGTGTCTAGAGACAAGCAAAACAACAAAAACAAAGAATAGAAGCTATAAAGAACTAAACAAGTGCAGGGAGAGAACATTCACACGTTTCATAAATATTATACTTAAAGACATTAGTAGTGGAAGTAAAACTGTAGCAGTCTATACAAATAGGGATTTATACAGTACATGAAATATAGCTTAACATATCCAGTAAACCTTCTACCTCTAGTGCCACTTAGTACAACAGTGCAGGGAAATAAAATAAATGATCTGAACACACTTACATTGGCAGGTTTCAGTTTGTTGATTATTGTAGTTTTGCCACTGTTGTCTAAGCCAAGGCACAATACGTGAACCTCTTTCTTCTTAAGGCCCAGCCATCCAGCCAGCCTGTCAAACAAACCCATTGTCTTCACTCGAGTGCCCTCTCCGTACCTGATAATGCAAATGTACAAATTCAGGTGAGAACCATTGAAGAGTAAAAGCAAAAACACATACGGTTGCTATCACTACAATTTCCAGGCTTTAAGAGAACAAAAACTGAGCAGTTTCATGGCATGTGTGATTAGCATAAGAGGGCCTGTAAGCTCCTTAAGTGGAAGACGCGCCTCTCTAATTATGATTGACACTTTAGACTTACAGCATACAGGGCACTCAAAATGTGTGTATATAGAGGTGGGGGCTAAATAAGTAGCACCAGAACAAAATCAAAAACTAGAATGAGTACTAGGCAGATGTACTCCTAGGAGATAGTATGGCAATTGTAAACATAAAAAAATAAAAATCATTACATTTAAATACAAGTGAGATAATAGCAGCAACAAGTAGTGTGTAAATGATATCCATATAATGCAGATGATGACAGTATAAAGTGATGTGTGTCTACCAAGCAAAGCAGAATGCGGGGTAAGTGTACGAGCCATAAATAGATCTTTGTGTAGCACATCAATGAACAATACAAATTCCCTTGTGCAGTCTTTCAGCAAATGGCACAATATCTGCTGATCTGCAGTGAACCAGAGAATGTTACAATAGCTTTGTGTACTTTGTATAAAATGAATGGCACAATGCACAGCCAGTGCACCAAGCAATATCGTATGCAAAAGTTTGGGCACCCGTGACCAAAAAACATATTTGGTTGATGTACCTCAGTAAAAAAAGTAAACACAACCTCTGCACTAAATAAAGTTATTACACTCTACATATTTCTGTAAACTTTAATGCACAGTTACTATATTTATTTGCTGGATGTAACCCCTTTAGAGGGAGGAAAAGTGCAATAATAAAATACTCTAACACTGAGTATTTTCTTTTCACACTATTATTACCCTTGGAAACACTCAGTGGCATACACACATATGCTGTGAGGGTCCCTGCGCCAATATTCAAACACCACGCCTGCTCAGAATCAACTCTTTGAGCAGGCATGGTGTCTGAATACTGGTGCATGGTTCTAAGAGAAATTGTGTGTGTGTATATCAGTGTAAAACAGTTATAACTTTTGGTAGAAACATTTTTGTTAATGCGAATATAATACAAAAAATGCTTCTATTCAAAATTGAAATGCACCCACGCATATTTAAATTTTGACCTTTCTATCCCTTTAACGGGCACTGGACTAGTGGTGCAGTAGTCCACTGTGGTTGCACAAATTCAAAGGAACAGTCCACTCCAAAATTGTTATTGTTTAAAAATAGAGATAATCCCTTTATTATCCATTCCCCAGCTTTGCACAACCAACATGGTTATATTAATATACCTTTAACCTCTGTGATTACCTTGTATCGAAGCATCTTTAGACAGCCCCCTGATCAAATGGCTATTTATTGACTTGCATTTTAGTCAATTAGTGCAGTGCCATGCACAACCCACGGATGTGAGCACAATGTTATCTATATGGCAACATGAACTAGCAGTCTCCTGTTGTGAAAAGCAAATAAAAAAGCATGTGATAAGAGGCTGTCTGTAGTGGCTTACAAACAGGCAGAAATTTAGAGGTGTAAATGTTTTAAAGTATATTAATATAACAATGTTGGTTGTGCAAAGCTGGGGAATGGGTAGTAAAAAAGTGTTCTGTTTAAACAATAACAATTTTGGTGTTGACAGTCCCTTGAATTTTCATGGAAGAGTCAACTGAAGGAAACCTTATGTTTGATTTCATCACAAAACTCGGTATCTGAAGTATGCAACACAAAACAGATAAGCCAGAGGCATTTTGAAATCAAATGTTGCGCCAGATAAAGTAATAATTGAGCTATTCAGCTATAATCACCAACGCAATGTTTAAAGAGAAAAAGGAGAATCATTTGAAGAGAAGAACACCTTGCCAACTGTTTAGCATGAAGGAGAATCTATTATGTTTCGGGGTTGAGCAACTGCCAGTGTCACACTAAATATTGCTACGTTTGAGGGAAGAATAGATTCTACTACATATCAAGTTATCTTGGAAGATAAAGTCTTGCAGTCAGTGAAGAAAATGAAGCAGCCAAGAGATTGGATATTCCAAACAAGACAGGGATCCAAAGAAAGCCCCAAAAGTAACTAAGACAGAGTCTGACCCTAGGGACAACAACAATGGTGCCCATATCATGGTGATAACAGGGCTACAGCCCAGAAACTTAGGTGTCCTGCTTAAATAAATAAACCCTTAAAGGGACTTAAAACCCCAAAATAGTCTTTGCTCTTTTTAAAAGAGAATGTTTCAAATTTTATTACACTGCTTTTTATTTTTTTTAGAAAAACTGATGTTCCTGGGCTGAATAAACAAACGTTTACTTTAGAAGTTGTGGGGCTTATCTGTGAGCTTTAGAATCTCAGTACTCAGTGTAGACAATCATACATTTCCTGTTAGTTTCACTTTAACCCCTTAAAGGGACAGTCAACACCAGAATTTTTGTTGTTTAAAAAGATAGAGAATCCCTTTATTACCCATTTCCCAGTTTTGCAAAACCAACACAGTTATATTAATATACTTTATACTTCTGTGACTAATTTGTATCTAAGCATCTTCTGACCGCCCCTAATCACATGACTTTTAGTTATTATCTATTGACTTGCATTTTAGCCAATTAGTGCAGTGTCTGCCACTGGCGTGATCACAATGCTATCTATATGGCCTACATGAGCTTGCTCCCCCCTGCTGTGAAAAGTAAATAAAATAGAGGATGCCTTCAAGGGCTTAGAAATTATCATATGTGCCTTCCTAGGTTTGCTTTCAACTAGAATACCAAGAGAACAAAGCAAAATTGTTGATAAAAGTAAATTGGAAAGTTGTTTAAAATTACATGCCCTATTTGAAAAATGAAAGTTTTTTTGGACTTGACTGTCCCTTTAACAACATGGATGTTGTATGTCCTTAAGGGGATGTCAGCCCTATAATAGCAGGGGTCTTGCTGATAGCGCTATTACTACATTCCTCATTCCAGGAGGCATTCAGTAATTTTGCAGCTGTTGCTGAAAGCAGCGTTATTAAAGCCCTCTAAATAAAAATAACAGCTGATGCACAAGGTACATCGGCTGTCGTTAATGGGTTACGCAGCTTTTACCTAAAATGATATTAAAGTCATTATTTTTCATTTATACTTAGACATGGTTGCAAAAGATATCCATACAAAATAAATGTCTAAAAAGTATAAGAATTGTTTTCAGCCTCGCTCAGGACACACCCCTTGAAAATCCTCAATAAATCATGAATCATGATTCAGATAGGGCATGCTATTTTAAACAACTTTCTAATTTACTTTTATCATCAACATTGCTTTGTTCACTTGGTATTCTTTGTTGAAATCTAAACCTAGGTAGGCTCAAATGCTAATTTCTAATCCCTTGAAGGCCGCCTATTGTATCAGTGCATTTTTTTTACAGCTAGACAGCGCTAGTTCACATGTGCCATATAGATAACATTGTGCTCCTACCAGTGGAGTTATTTATGAGTCAGCACTGTTAGGCTAAAATGCAAGTCTGTCAAAAGAATTGAAATAAGGGGGCAGCCTGCAGAGGCTTAGATACAAGGTAATCAAAGAGCTAAAAACTATATTAATATAACCATGTTGGTTATGCAAAACTGAGGAATTGGTAATAAAGGGATTATCTATCTTTTTAAACAATAACAGTTCTGGAGTAGACTGTACTCTTTAATGCTAACAAGAAAGTAGGACCAGCACACCTTTAAACACAAATGTGCAGAAAAGCATCAAGGTGGGTGCAGACAAAATCAGAGCAAAACCCCTTGCTTCAAAGTATCAAAGTATCCAAGTAGCTTGATAAAGGGGCAGGTGCCCCGAAACATTGCTGTCTACCTAATAAAGGTTTATTTCACTTTTCCACACCTGAGAGTGCTACATTTCTTTGGATACTTTTGTACTCTTTAATGTTGTCCATCTTACTTCCTTTGCTGTGACCAGGTAAGGAGAGATATATACAAGCACCTTCATTTATTATCCAATCACTGTGTAGCATGTATGAGGGTCAGGGTTCGGCAATCTAGGGAATGCACACTAGCCTTTCTGAGGGAGCGGAAACACTATAGTTTTCAGAATTACAGGAAAAGCATGCATAATAAATAAAGTGCACTCCTAATGTTAATGGAGAATTAATTCATTTAATGAATAAAACATTTTACTGTTTAACCACTGCTCTTTCATAAACATCACACACAAAAATCTGAGAACCATATAACTTTAAAAAGACATTAAAGAAAATTAAAAGTGTAAAAAGTAAATGCTCTAAAGCAGGGCTCCTTTCCCCTGGCTCCTAACTTTTAGGTTTATTCTCAAAATACATATACCCAGGCCCGGACTGGCCATAGGGCATACCGGGCATTTGCCCGGTGGGCCGCCGGTCATCTTAGCCCCGCCCACATACTGAGTGCCCAAATTATTTGTTGTGAATAATATAATGATTATGCAACATGTAATACCAGCCGGTATTATATGTTGCATAAACATAATCATTCAGGCCCGGCCGGACTAAACTAATTTGGGATCGGATCATCAATCTGAGAGAGCAGAGGTCAGAGCCAGAGGACCGTTTTTAGTAGGAGGCCGGCCCATTGTTATTTCTCCGCGGCCATTTTGGGGAGGACTCGAGCATGCCATGTCATGCGCACAGTAGAACACAATTTCCTCTTGGTGCCGGGCAGGAAAAGAACCACAGGCTGAGGCTCAGGTCAGGCGGGCGGCAGCTGCAGCAGAAGCAGAGAGACACGCACTCACAGTCACAGCACTGAACACTGCAGTCAGACAGAACAGGTGAGGTAGGTTGCGTTTTTGTTAAACAAATATTTCTGGGCTGGCAAGCCTGGCAATGATCATTGATTCGATCTATGTTTGTTAAATTAGGCTAGCAAGCCTACAAAGCAGCAGCGTGACTACAGGCGTTCGCAGAGGCTGCCTGACATTTTGGGGGGCTGCTGTGAGTGACAGTCACTAATGACAGAGACCAGAGTGTGGTAAGGTTGGATGAGCATCGATTTGGGGGAGGCCGGAGCCGCTGCAGCCTGAGCAGAGTCTGATGAATTAAGCTGATCATTTTTGTACAGAGTTAGTATAAATGATCATTACTAACTAAACAGATTGTTTAGCTAGTGATGATCATTTATACTTACAAAGTTACAATCTGCACTGTGAACACGGATTAAGAAAACAGTATTTGGGCACCCTTGTCATTCCTTTTAGTACAGCCCGTAGTTAGGTTCTTTCTTTGCCACAGAGCTTTCTTATGCTCTACAGTGTCAGTCTACAAGTACCGCGCAGGCTCTATGAGAAAGGAGGGACAGAACTAGCGCTGCATGCAGGAACTGAGCGTGTTAGTGTCCATATGATGTCAGTCCTCCTGCCTGCTGTAATACTGACATGCTGTGCTGAGCAGATGGCTACTAGCAACACTGCAGCTTTACTAGTGTTTGTAGCATCAGTTCAGGGCCAGGCTTCTCAAAGAATGTGCTGATGCTTTTCTTCTCTTCACTTGCTCAGTGCAGAGAGCTGTCAGTTACAGTGAGACAGCACAGTGCTACCGGGTCCTAGCAGACAGGAGTGCCATGAGATGGCTCTTGAAGCTCAGTCCCTGCATCCAGCGTGAGTGCTTTTTTCCCTGCCTAACACAGAGCTGTCTCTGAGATCTCTCCCATCTCCCATCCAGCTGAGTTTGAATGGACATCTCTCTCCTCCCTCTTGTTGACTCCTCCTCTTCACTCTGCCTATCCAGAAGATAGACACAAAATCTGGAGTAGAGCCTGGTAAGAATCACTTTCACATATAAGGAGATAGCAGGCTTTAATATGCACTATGCTTTTAATGTAGGTATTGCATTTTGCTTCTTTATTGACTTGGGGAATGCCCCCTTTCCCCCCACACCCCTACCACCTGTTATCTTTTGTGTGTTGCCTTTATTTATTATTTCTGTTTTGTGAGGTGAAGCAGCTGAACACTCCCAGATCCATATGCAGCTCACTAATGAGCTTTTCAAGCTGTGTCTCCTAGTTCTACATATAATAAGAGGAAAGAGAGTTCTGTAGGTGCTATGTTGGCTGTGATGAAAAGGTTAACTAGAGGTGCAGTGTTTAAAGGTTTCACTTGAGAGTTATCCTTGTGGTGCTATGTATAAAAGAAAGTCCTAGAGGTGATATATAATAAAATGATGTCCTTCAGATGCTGTGGGTGTATATATGTGTGTATATATATATATATATATATATATATATATATATATATATATATATATATATATATATATATATATATATATATATATAATGCACCGAAATGGAAATTCTGGACCGAATCCGAAAATCCAGGATGCACTTGGCCGAAAACCAAAACCGATACCAAAAATGTATTTTTCAAAATGTTTATTTTATTTTGCATAATTAGACTATTTAATGAATGAATCTGAATTGAAAACCTTCAGACCAATAAAAAAAAGCCCACACTATTGAAAGTAATACACTAAATTGGACAAAAATATCTTAAAACAATAATATGCTACACAATTTTACCAAGAAAAAAAACAGGCAAAAAATGCCATTTTCGGCCAAAATGTTCTGCGACCAAAATTTAAATGCATCCCTAATTAAAATATTAAATATCAATATACTGTATTCTTTATTTAGTTCTATGTAACAGAATCAGATTTAACAGTATTTTTTTTACCAATTAAAGTATAGTCATAGAAAACTTATTATATGCAAAACAGTAATTCAAGTAATGAACTTAAACAGCAGCTCTAGGCTAGCATCAAATTTGAAACATGCTACACAATAATTTTACCGAAAATAAAAGGCAAAATAATCGAAAACCGAAATAGCCAAAATTGCCCTTTTCGGCCGAAACATTTCTGCGGCCGAAATTTCGGTGCATCCCTAATATATATATATATATACATACACATATTTGATTTTACCAAGTCGCTGTATGTATTCTATGCTTTTAAAGGCTATTGAATAAAGGACTGCTTTTATTTTATCTTACCTTTGGAGTGCCGAGGAGTCTTTCCTGTTTCCCTATATATATATATATATACACACACACACTTATTTTGTATCATAACTTACGGTCTATATTAAAAAAAAATACCTGATAGGACTATATTCTATTTTTAAACAGTCATATTATTATTATATATTTTCCTTAGTGTTTTGCTTCTGTATTTTCTTAAATATAAAATGTGAAAGGGGTCAGAGTTGTTATACCTCTGCCACTAGGTTGTACTTGCCCCCCCAGACCAAACTTTTCCATATATATGTGTGTGTATGCTGTGTAGTGTGTGTTGTGTGCCTGCATGTATGTGAATGCTGTGTGTGTGTTGTGTGCCTGCATGTATGTATGTGAATGCTGTGTGTGTTGTGTGCATGTATGTGAATGCTGTGTAGTGTGTGTTGTGTGCCTGCATGTATGTGAATGCTGTGTAGTGTGTGTGTTGTGCATCTGCATGTATGTGAATGCTGTGTGTGTTGTGCGTCTGCATGTATGTAAATGCTGTTTTCTAGTGTGTGACTGTGTTGTGTGCCTGCATGTATGGGAATGCTGTGTAGTGTGTGTTGTGTGCCTGCATGTATGTGAAAGCTGTGTAGTGTGTGTGTGTTGTGTGCCTGCATGTATGTAAATGATGTGTACTGTATGTATGTTGAGTGGCTGCATGTATGTGAATGCTGTGTAGTGTGTGTGTTGTGTATGTTGTGTGCCTGCATGTATGTGCATAAGAAATAGTGAGCGGGGGGGGGGGGGGGGGGGTAGTGGGCCTTTTTGCCCAAAAATGCCCGGGCCTTTTTTTGGTTGCAGTCCGGCCCTGCATATACCACTGTCTGTCTCCTAAAAGTATGTCTGGCTCCTAAATATCCTTACTGGCTCCTGAATTTTAAATATATTTGCATTTTATTACTACACTATTGCTTGTTTAGCCCTTACAAAAGGGTTAAAATCAGCTACAGAGCAGTAATGCACTACTGGGACCTAAATTAAAACATAGTGAGCTAATGACATGTGTAGCCACTAGGCAAGTACATTCAGACTATTCGTTGGGAAACAAATGAGGAATATGGACAAGGCAATATTCTGCATTCCTTAACTAAGCAGAGGTCAACAAATCTGTTTAAAACGTAGGAGCCAGACAGTGGTATTTCTATATAGATATATGGAGAATCATCCAAAATGTTAGGAGCCAGGGGTGAAACTTTAGGCTTCTGGGTTTGTCAAGCCCTGTCCTAATGAATATTCTGAATGCACATGCCTAATAGCCCCAAATCACAAGATACTTTCTAGTAGTGCATTGCTGCTCCTGAGCCTATCTGTGTATGCTTTTCAACAAAGGGTACCAAAAGAATAAAGTAATTGTTTTAATAGAAGTACACTGAAAAGCTTCTTAAAGTTGCATGCTCTTTCTGAGCCATGATAGCTTGACTTTGGTTTATATATAATCTTTTAATATTTTGAATGATTCAAGATTGTTGTGGTAGGGCTCACTGTCAAAGTTAGGCTCTCTCATTGTTCATATAAATTCACACCGTAATCCAAATTTTTAAAGATTTAATTACAAGAGTGAACACAGGGGCATCAGACAAGTGGTAAAAGGAACCCTATTGCTGCAAGAAGAAAAGTATGAAATATAACATTGCTAATACAAGGATGTTAAAAACCTACCTAGTATTTTTTCACATATTTAAAGGGAACCTAAACACCATCATTTTTTCTGTGATTAACTTTTTATTAAAACCTTTTTGTATTATATTAAACATTGTTGCTTACTTTTTTTATTTTCCTAGCATCTGCTCAATTATTTTTCAGCTCCAATATTACCCCTAAACCACCGCCTACTGAATGTGGTGCTAGCCGCCATGTTGTAACGCGCGTTGTCTATATAGACTGTATGCGCACTCCCTGCTTCACTCCTTCACTTCCAAGCATGCGCATAAAAGGGAAACTCTTTGCAGCTTCTATGAAGCTCGTTCTCATTAACTTTGTGAACGAGCTTCATAGATTTAGTTGTTCAGTTGCACTGCAGCCGTTTTCACTGAATGACAGCTGTGTGAGACCGGCTTGTCAGTGCACTGTTCAGCTATTATTAGGCAATTGCGCTCTGAATCTGACTAAGTTAGCTCTCTGGATTTTTTAGATTTTGTAAGCATAAT
>NC_069501.1:185577812-185587812 GCF_027579735.1 Bombina bombina | reverse complement strand
CCGGTATGCCCTAGGGTCAGTCCGGGCATGACCTGAGGTGCATAGAGAGCGTGAGCTGCATAAGATGTGCAATAAACTGAGCGGGACTCTGGAAGCTTGGATAGAAAAAACAGAGGGGTAAAAGATAAGAGTATATTTATGAGACAGCAGCTGTCTCCCTGAGCAGTGTGTTGGGCGGTCCCTCTTTCACTCGCACTACAACAAGTATGATTAAAAAATAGAGTAAATACATTTTGGTTTTAAAAATGATAATTAATTATTAGCTTACAGATGAGGCAAGTTCAAAAGATATTATTTAGGGAAAAACACTTTATCAGCAGTAGTTTTAGTTATGCTGTGCGCAGAGTGTGCTGTCAAGTGTCTACAACTCTACATACGTGCGCGCTCACAGCAAAGCAGAGACTTCCGGGTTTGTCTACATAACTTTCTGCCATGTCTGCACGGAGCGGACAGAAAGTGAAGTAAATTTAAAAAATGAAAAAAAAAAGTAAACATATAATAAAAATAAATAGCGAATTGCATTTAAAAAAACAAAAGAAACATTATGAATTAAAAAACAAAACAACATAAATACAAGTGTTTAAAGTCCCTTTAAGAGTGCTCTGCAGTATCAGCAATGCCCTTAGATGTTAAAGAGGCAGTTAAAAGTTAGTGGTGTTTATTAGGTGTTGGGAAATGTTTGCAATGGGGGTTTGGGTAGGCTGGTTGTTTTGGGGAAGGATTGCAACCTGAAGTAATGTACTGGGACCAGGGCCAATGCACTTAGGGTATATTCTGGTGGGGTCTGCAGCCATGATTTATTAAAGTGGGTGGCTCTGAGGTGAACATAGAACTCCCATTGTTTCTTGCAGCCATGGTGGAACCAACATAAAATAGGTACCATTATTACTGGGGTGAATCATTTATGCTTGCTCCATCTACAGCATCTTCCTTTGCATTTTGGCTTGTGCAAATTATTTTCACAAGGTAAATGAAACAGGGATTGTGCAGAAATGAAACAGGGATTGTGCAGACATGGCAAAAGGTAGCATGTTACTGGATTGTGAAGCTGCCCACTGAAATGTAAAGAGCAACTATATACAAACTGTCCCTATAAGGATTAGGGTAAATATTTCTGCACCTGGATTTTGATCAGGTACAAGAATTTGCAACAGGTAAGAGGGGATGAATCTGACCTGCCACAAAATTATTCAAACATCCAGACCTTGCATTATGTTTTGTCAGTGTAATAGTCCAGCGCGCAGGCACCGTGTCAGGGTAATGGAGAATTTACCTCAGTGCTTAGCGGTAAGTATAAGTGACATGGAGCCTTATATAGCGTTGCTATCATACAATGTGTTTTGTGCAGAAGTGTTAGAGTATGCGGGACAAGATCATTACTAAATGTACCGGTGTAGTAGTGTCAAGATGCTGTGACAAAATACCGAAGTGATGTGCAGCCTCGTAGTCTTCGCAGCACTTCCTGTTTGTATCCCGGTTACTAGGCAGCAGCAGCAGACGCTGTCAGTTCAGCCTTCGCTCTATCACTAGATTTATAGGCAGATAAACTCAGTAAATACCCTTCACCCGGTAGCTCACTGCAGATTTACACCCCCCATGGAGCCACAAGCTGTCACTCGCCCCACGCTGAGCACGCTCAGTAACCACTCAAACTCTCCGCTACCTACTCTCTATCATCCGCTACTCTCTGGTACGGATCCTCAAGTAGGACAAACAAGTGACGATCTTGTATTTGCAGAGAAATCTATACAGGGCACTATCCCCATCATGAGTTAGGTGCTCCACTGTGCACTGTGCATTTACACCTGATAAGATCATAGATGTACATATAAACTGCCGTTATATGGCTGTCGGAGAAGAATGAAAACTCATTAATTAATAGCTCGCTCCTTGTGTATTATATTTCATGAAACTGCATTAGAGTCCGGTGTTGTGTCGAATAACATAGTATTTGTGACAGCTTGTCATGTGCCGAGGAATGGTATTTCATAGTTGCCAACATTTAAAAACAAATTCCAGGGACACTTTGCAGAAGAGTAAGCAAGCGGGTTACTGGAGTATTGACGACCTACTGTTCAACTGCTCCGCCCACTCAGTTCTGCAATCAAAACACACCCATTTGAAAGTACAGTAATAGTATAATTTAGACTTATCCATAGTTTATTATACAGATTACAGCACCAAGCTCTTACACCTACCCAGTCTCTGGAACACATTCTGGGCATATGGTTATTTTTACAACAGAGCATCAAAATTAGAAAGACAAATAATATGTGAACCCATTCAATAATAATAATATTCCATTAGGAATGAATTATATTTAAATAATACACTATAACTATTTATCATCTATCTATCTTTATATATCTATGTGTGTGTATATATATATATATATATATATATATATATATATAAAGTATATGCAAACAACAAATGTTATGCAAAAGAGATTTTCAGGGAAATTTCCAGGCACAAAAAAAATCCAGGGACATACAACAAAATCCAGGGACTGTCCCTGGAAATCAGGGACTGTTGGCAAGTATGGTATTTATTATCAGTGTATTTATTATTTACTATATAAAGTGTAGGCATAACAGTGGCATATGGCAGCGTTTATTAGTGAATATTTAAAGTGTATATCTATGCTAGTGTTTGCTTACAAGAGATGTGTGGGCGGAGTTCCGCGAATTGACGATTCCGATTTTGATCACCAGTTTCGACACAACACCGTCGTGTAGACATCTTTCAGAAGCTATTTTGACTTCAACCTTTGATAAATCAGCCCAGGGGCGCGATCACATATACGGCGTGGGAACCTGGGCCGCCCGTAATTTCACCTCGCACATCAGGGTATTACATATACCCCGCCGGCAGTTCATAAAGTGCCGTAAGTCTGATAAAATAGCGATATCCAGAAATGAGCGTAAATACAAATTTCTGGAGTCGCTAGTGACTTACGGCAATTTAGAAACTGCCGGCACCTAAGAAAAGTAAAGGAAATATCAAATCTCCCGTAACAGTCTAACACGCCTCCCAAAAATAAGCCCAACACGTAAAACCCCTATATCCCCCCCTCTCACTACTACTAATAAATGTATTAACCCCTAGACCGACAACCCCCCATAACGCAATAAGCCTAATTAAACTATTAACCCCTATATCCGCCATCAAACCCACAACGCAAGTAATAACTAAATTATTAACCCCTAAACCGCCATAGCCCACATAGCCTATTAAATGTATTAACCCCTAATCTGCCGACACCAACTTCGCCGCCACTATAATAAAGTTATTAACCCCTAAACCTAAGTCTAATCCTAATCATAACACCCCCTAACTTAAATATTATTTAAATAAATCTAAATAATATTACTATTATTAACTAAATTATTCCTATTTAAAACTAAATACTTACCTATAAAATAAACCCTAAGATAGCTACAATATAATTAATAATTACATTGTAGCTATTTTAGGATTTATTTTTATTTTACAGGCAACTTTGTATTTATTTTAACTAGGTACAATAGCTATTAAATAGTTAAAAACTATTTAATAGCTACCTAGTTAAAATAACTACAAATTTACTTAAAATAAATCCTAACCTAAGTTACAATTACACCTAACACTACACTATCATTAAATTAATTAACTACAATTACCTAAAATTAAATACAATTAAATAAAATAACTTATAGTACTGTACAAAAAAAACCCACTAAATTACAGAAAATAAAAAAAAATTACAAGAAGTTTAAACTAATTACACCTAATCTAAGCCCCCTAATAAAATAAAAAAGCCCCCCAAAATAATAAAATTCCCTACCCTATACTAAATTACAATTAGCCCTTAAAAGGGCTTTTCGCGGGGCATTGCCCCAAAGTAACGAGCTCTTTTACCTGTAAAAAAAGAAATACAACCCCCCAACATTAAAACCCACCACCCACACACCCAACGTTACTCTAAAACCCACCCAATCCCCCCTTAAAAAAAACTAACATTAACCCCTTGAAGATCACCCTACCTTGAGCCGTCTTCACCCAGCCGGGCAGAAGTCTTCATCCGATCCGGGCACAAGTGGTCCTCCAGCCGGGCAGAAGTCTTCATCTGATCCGGGCAGAAGAGGTCCTCCAGCCATGCAGAAGTCTTCATCCGATCCGGGCAGAAGAGGTCCTCCAGCAGGGCAAAAGTCTTCATCCAAGCGGCATCTTCTATCTTCTTCCATCCGACGAGGAGCGGCTCCATCTTGAAGACATCCGACGCTGATCATCCATCCAAACAGACGACTACCCAACGAACGAAGGTTCCTTTAAATGACGTCATCCAAGATGGCGTCCCTTGAATTACGATTGACTGATAGGATTCTATCAGCCAATGGGAATTAAGGTAGGAAAAATCCTATTGGCTGATGCAATCAGCCAATCTGATTGAAGTTCAATCCAATTGGCTGATCTAATCAGCCAATAGGATTGACCTCACATTCTATTGGCTGTTCCAATTAGCCAATAGAATGCAAGCTCAATCCTATTGGCTGATTGCATCAGCCAATAGGATTTTTCCTACCTTAATTCCGATTGGCTGATAGAATCCTATCAGCCAATCGGAATTGAAGGGACGCCATCTTGGATGACGTCATTTAAAGGAACCTTCATTCGTCGGTAGTCGTCGGTCTGGATGGATGCTCCGCGTCGGATGTCTTCAAGATGGAGCCACTCCTCGTCGGATGGAAGAAGATAGAAGATGCCGCTTGGATGAAGACTTCTGCCCGGCTGGAGGACCTCTTCTGCCCGGATCAGATGAAGACTTCTGCCCGGCTGGAGGACCACTTGTGCCCAGATCGGATGAAGACTTCTGCCCGGCTGGGTGAAGAAGGCTCAAGGTAGGGTGATTTTCAAGGGGTTAGTGTTAGGTTTTTTTAAGGGGGGATTGGGTGGGTTTTAGAGTAAGGTTGGGTGTGTGGGTGGTGGGTTTTAATGTTGAGGGGATTGTATTTTTTATTTTACAGGTTAAAGAGCTGATTACTTTGGGGCAGTGCCCCGCAAAATGCCCTTTTAAGGGCTATTTGTAATTTAGTATAGGTTAGGGAATTTTATTATTTTGGGTGGCTTTATTATTTTATTAGGGGGCTTAGATTAGGTGTAATTAGTTTAAACTTCTTGTAAAAGTTTTTTATTTTCTGTAATTTAGTGTTTTTTTGTACTATAGTTTATTTTATTCTATTTAATTTTAGGTAATTGTAGTTAATTAATTTAATTAATTTAATTATAGTGTAGTGTTAGGTGTAATTGTAACTTAGGTTAGGATTTATTTTACAAGTAAATTTGTAGTTATTTTAACTAGGTAGCTATTAAATAGTTATTAACTATTTAATAGCTATTGTACCTAGTTAAAATAAATACAAAGTTGCCTGTAAAATGAAAATAAATCCTAAAATAGCTACAATGTAATTATTAATTATATTGTAGCTATCTTAGGCCTAGATTTGGAGTTTGGCGTTAGCCGTGAAAACCAGCGTTAGAGGCTCCTAACGCTGGTTTTAGGCTACCGCCGGTATTTGGAGTCACTCAAAATAGGGTCTAACGCTCACTTTTCAGCCGCGACTTTTCCATACCGCAGATCCCCTTACGTCAATTGCGTATCCTATCATTTCAATGGGATCTTTCTAACTCCGGTATTTAGAGTCGTGTCTGAAGTGAGCGTTAGACATCTAACGACAAAACTCCAGCCGCAGGAAAAAAGTCAGTAGTTAAGAGCTTTCTGGGCTAACGCCGGTTTATAAAGCTCTTAACTACTGTACTCTAAAGTACACTCTCTCTGCTTCTATAAAGTGCAGGGAATATTTAAATATACATTGCTAGTTAACAGTTGAAAATGGAAGCTAAGCTCCGCCCACCGCTTGGTATATAGTTGTGTATGTCTTGTTGTGGCCAATAATGATTGACTCGTAAATTAGTTTTAACATGCACACGCCGCTTTGCACATGCGCAGTTTATGCATAAGAGTGCCGCTGCCTAATCATTCCCCAAAACCTGTATTTCAAAAGTTTAGTTCCGGATGAACTGGTGATTGTTTATGGCTCTGCAAGGATAACGCTATACTAGTATAGAGGTGTGTGGCTCAGTTTGCTATTAAATCGTTGTTTGGATCTGTAATCCTTTTGTGTCAGGCTGTGGATAGTATGAGCAGAGGGAGACCGCTTTGCTTACAGGTAGTAAAAGGTTGGGACTGGAGGGATTTTCATGGCCGCAATTGGCTGGACAAGGCGGGGGGAAGCCTAACAATTCATTTGAATATTTATCACATAGCCATGTTTTTAGCAACATGCAGGCTCCCTCCTGCCTTCAGTGCTGTCAATATGCAGCTATGCGCAGGGTAAGGCAGGCAGAGACTGGTAAAAGACTGCACGCTGCTGTAGCTATCTATGCTGTATGATTCTTTTTACTCAGAGCACTCCCCCTATTCCCCATGTCTGCTCCACTAGAACATAGATTGGAAGACAGAAGCTGTCCTCGGTATGCACAGGAATGGGGCAAGCAGTCAGAAAGCAAAGCACACAGAGGTAGTTCCTTGAAATTTGAAACCTTGTGGGTCCTGTTTGTTCCGTAGCTGCTAATCTGATGAGTTCCTGCGCTGTGCGATGTGACAGCTTTAGGGCTAGATGGTTTGTGTGACAAGGTGCTGCTGCAGAGCAAAACACAAGAGAATCGGATCTGTTAGTGCAGCTTAATTGTCTCTGGCCAACCCTTTACTGTGTTAAAAAAAAAAAAACACTTATTTTAACTATTAACGTGCTTGCCTGCCTAAAGAAATAAAGTGTCTCAGGAGGAAGGTCTGTAACTTAATTGAGCTGCTTTACCTTCCTAAAACTGTTAAATGATTTTTTTCTATATACAGGTATACCCCGCTCATACAGCGGGTTAGGGACCGGAGCCCCGCTGTAAAGTGAAAACCGCCTTAAAGTGAAACAAGGCAGTTTTAGCTTTCTTTTCAGTGTTTAAAATCTTAAAAACATGTTTGAACTAACATATATTAGGGGTGCAATAGTGCTACGTTTAGTTTAACACTAGCACAGCAAGTATTCAATTAGTATTCAATAAATACTGTACCTGTAAAATAGTGACAATTACTGTAGTACAATTTGCCAGACTATAGCACTGAGACACAGATTGCACTGCAATGCAGTTAACAGAGGCCTAGATTTAGAGTTCGGCGGTAGCCGTCAAAACCAGCGTTAGAGGCTCCTAACGCTGGTTTTGGGCGCCCGCTGGTATTTGGAGTCAGTGATTAAAGGGTCTAACGCTCACTTTTCAGCCGCGACTTTTCCATACCGCAGATCCCCCTACGCCATTTGCGTAGCCTATCTTTTCAATGGGATCTTTCTAACGCCGGTATTTAGAGTCGTTTCTGCAGTGAGCGTTAGAGCTCTAACGACAAGACTCCAGCCGCCTGAAAATAGCAGGAGTTAAGAGCTTTCTGGCTAACGCCGGTTTATAAAGCTCTTAACTACTGTACCCTAAAGTACACTAACACCCATAAACTACCTATGTACCCCTAAACCGAGGTCCCCCCACACCGCCGCCACTCGATTAAAATTTTTAACCCCTAATCTGCCGACCGCCACCTACGTTATATTTATGTACCCCTAATCTGCTGCCCCTAACCCCGCCGACCCCTGTATTATATTTATTCACCCCTAACCTGCCCCCCACAACGTCGCCGCCAGCTACTTACAATAATTAACCCCTAATCTTCCGACCGCAAATCGCCGCCACCTACGTTATCCCTATGTACCCCTAATCTGCTGCCCTAACACCGCCGACCCCTATATTATATTTATTAACCCCTAATCTGCCCCCCTCAACGTCGCCGACACCTGCCTACACTTATTAACCCCTAATCTGCCGAGCGGACCTGAGCGCTACTATAATAAAGTTATTAACCCCTAATCCGCCTCACTAACCCTATCATAAATAGTATTAACCCCTAATCTGCCCTCCCTAACATCGCCGACACCTACCTTCAATTATTAACCCCTAAACTTCCGATCGGAGCTCACCGCTATTCTAATAAATGGATTAACCCCTAAAGCTAAGTCTAACCCTAACACTAACACCCCCCTAAGTTAAATATAATTTTTATCTAACGAAATAAATTAACTCTTATTAAATAACTTATTCCTATTTAAAGCTAAATACTTACCTGTAAAATAAATCCTAATATAGCTACAATATAAATTATAATTATATTATAGCTATTTTAGGATTAATATTTATTTTACAGGCAACTTTGTAATTATTTTAACCAGGTACAATAGCTATTAAATAGTTAAGAACTATTTAATAGTTACCTAGTTAAAATAATAACAAATTTACCTGTAAAATAAATCCTAACCTAAGTTATAATTAAACCTAACACTACCCTATCAATAAAATAATTAAATAAACTACCTACAATTACCTACAATTAACCTAACACTACACTATCAATAAATTAATTAAACACAATTGCTACAAATAAATACAATTAAATAAACTAGCTAAAGTACAAAAAATAAAAAAGAACTAAGTTACAGAAAATAAAAAAATATTTACAAACATAAGAAAAATATTACAACAATTTTAAACTAATTACACCTACTCTAAGCCCCCTAATAAAATAACAAAGCCCCCCAAAATAAAAAATTCCCTACCCTATTCTAAATTAAAAAGGTTACAAGCTCTTTTACCTTACCAGCCCTGAACAGGGCCCTTTGCGGGGCATGCCCCAAGAATTTCAGCTCTTTTGCCTGTAAAAGAATAAATACAATACCCCCCCCCCCAACATTACAACCCACCACCCACATACCCCTAATCTAACACAAACCCCCCTTAAATAAACCTAACACTAAGCCCCTGAAGATCTCCCTACCTTGTCTTCACCATCCAGGTATCACCAATCCGTCCTGGCTCCAACATCTTCATCCAACCCAAGCGGGGGTTGGCGATCCATAATCCGGTGCTCCAAAGTCTTCCTCCTATCCGGCAAGAAGAGGACATCCGGACCGGCAAACATCTTCTCCAAGCGGCATCTTCGATCTTCTTCCATCCGGTGCGGAGCGGGTCCATCTTGAAGCAGGCGACGCGGATCCATCCTCTTCTTCCGATGTCTCCCGACTAATGACGGTTCCTTTAAGGGACGTCATCCAAGATGGCGTCCCTCGAATTCCGATTGGCTGATAGGATTCTATCAGCCAATCGGAATTAAGGTAGGAATTTTCTGATTGGCTGATGGAATCAGCCAATCAGAATCAAGTTCAATCCGATTGGCTGATCCAATCAGCCAATCAGATTGAGCTCGCATTCTATTGGCTGTTCCGATCAGCCAATAGAATGCGAGCTCAATCTGATTGGCTGATGGGATCGGCCAATCGGATTGAACTTGATTCTGATTGGCTGATTCCATCAGCCAATCAGAAAATTCCTACCTTAATTCCGATTGGCTGATAGAATCCTATCAGCCAATCGGAATTCGAGGGACGCCATCTTGGATGACGTCCCTTAAAGGAACCGTCATTAGTCGGGAGACATCGGAAGAAGAGGATGGATCCGCGTCGCCTGCTTCAAGATGGACCCGCTCCGCACCGGATGGAAGAAGATCGAAGATGCCGCTTGGAGAAGATGTTTGCCGGTCCGGATGTCCTCTTCTTGCCGGATAGGAGGAAGACTTTGGAGCACCGGATTATGGATCGCCAACCCCCGCTTGGGTTGGATGAAGATCTTGGAGCCAGGACGGATCGGTGATACCTGGATGGTGAAGACAAGGTAGGAAGATCTTCAGGGGCTTAGTGTTAGGTTTATTTAAGGGGGGTTTGTGTTAGATTAGGGGTATGTGGGTGGTGGGTTGTAATGTTGGGGGGGGGGGTATTGTATTTATTCTTTTACAGGCAAAAGAGCTGAAATTCTTGGGGCATGCCCCGCAAAGGGCCCTGTTCAGGGCTGGTAAGGTAAAAGAGCTTGTAAC